>NC_043003.1:83814892-84037392 GCF_006345805.1 Octopus sinensis
AATTTGTTGTTTTGATTCTTTTATTCTTTTGTTTCAGGCATTAGACTGCAGCCATGCTGGGATTAATAACATTCATTTTAATTCTATCAATGTGGAATACCTGATACTCCAGCATTAGTGAGATCACTAAATACTTGCATGACAAGACCCCTCAACTGAGAAGTATAGTACTGAAGGATGTGAAAGCATGATAGAGGGACAGGTACAGTTGTTTTGCTGAAGAAATGACGAATACATAGTTTCCCCAGCTGGTAAGATAAAAAAAAAAAAGAGAGTGAGGACATACCTTCAGAGTACAAAGTGAATATGAGAGAGATTACTGATAGAAAAATTTAAAAGGTGTGTGAGTAGGTAAGTGTGTTAGAGTTTGAAAAGTGTGTGACGGAGGATTAGCAATGGGGATTAAAGGGGACACCGTGAATATCAGTTTGGGTGATAGGAAGTGAAGAAAATAAGAGTGGCTCAGGAAGGAGGAGGTCGTGATAGGGATACAGTGAAAAGTGTAGGGGGATAAACAGGATCAATTATAGCAACTGAATAAATAGTACTGTAATTAGACGATTTATGGAGGGATGGGTGTCAGAAGATGAGTTGTAGAGGGAGGTTTGACAGGACATAATTTTTGCCAAGATGCATGGGTTTTCTCAAGCACAGTATATTGACATTCATCATGGTCCTTTGTCATCTCTTCCAAGAGGCACAACATTTTGAAATTGGTCTTCACTAATTCATCCACACACTCTACCCATGTTCAGCAGTCAGCACTTTATACAGCTGTCCTCATCCATCTGCATCGCATGACCATATTAGCACAGTCTTCTTTCTTACATTCCAAATTCGATGCCTCCTATGTCCAATGTTGTCTCAGTACATTGTACTTTGTCATACATGCACACTGATGTTACACATCCATTGGAGCATGTTAGTTTCATTTCCTTCTAGTTTTTGCCTGTTCTCTGTATTCAAGGTCCAAGGTTCACAACCATGTAGCATTACTGTTCATACACAAGCATCATACAATCTGCCTTTCACTCTGAGAGATAAGTTTTTTATTACCAACAGAGATAAAAAATCTCTCTGAACTTTCTCCAGTCAGTTCTTATTCTAGCAGCTATACTTTCAGATCAATTCTCTCCACTGCTGATTAGCTTTCCTAAGTATCATAAGAGTTCTACAACCGCTGTAACTTAGGACAGCTAATTATCTTAACAAAGGGTAAATATTTAAAACAAGATTTAATGTCAAGTGCCAGCCTCTTAACCAATGGAATCCTTCTTTTGAAATATAACTCAAAGGGCATATATTTTGACCCTTTCTATCATTCGAGTATTCTCTCAGTGAAGCTAAGTTAATACCTTCCTGAAGTGCACTATCAATGTGAAGAGAAGTGGTTACAATGAAGAAAAGAAACCAGGTTGACGATTTTGTTTCATTAACAGCTCACCATTACAGTATGAGGGATGATTGCCACAAAATCTATTATTATATTGGTTTCACATTCTGGTACAAGGCCATCAATTTTAGGGGAAGGGCTAAGTTGATGATATTGATCCCAGTGTTCAACTGGTACTTTATTCTATCGACCCTGAAGGAATAAAAGGCAAATTTGACCTCAGAACATAAAGAGCCAGAAGAAATGTTAAGTGTTTTGTCCAGTGCACTAATGATTCGGCAAGCTTGCCACCTTAAAATTCATCATTATATTGGAAATATAAGTCTGTTGTTAGTTTTACATTGCTAATGAAATATAAATTTCACATGCAGGTGTTATAAAATATCTAAGGCAGAATCAGTGTAAGAAAAAAGCAGACATATAATTGACCAAGTGGTTAAATTGTTTGTGTCGAACTACCAAGCTAAGCATCCAGAATATGTATACTAAGTTTCTGATACTGTTCTGAAACTATAACCTCTACACACAACTTTCATCACCCCAGTCTGGATAACTTTAACCCTTTAGCAATCAGTTTACTCTGTCAAATGTAATGCTTATTTATTCAGACTGTTTTGAATTAATCATGCATTATCTCACAGCTTTAAAGTTTTGATGATGAGATAGTATATTTTTAGAATGACAATGTAAGGTAGATGTGAAAGTCCAGATCTGACTGGTTTGAACATAAAACAAGTAGAATATTGTGGTTGGATATGGCTAGTTTAAATGCTAAAGGGTTCAATAGGGGCCACAGAGCAACACAAAAAAAAATATTTATATTTACAGTAGGAGCACTCTGTCGGTTACGACGACAAGGGTCCCAGCTGATACGATCAACAGAACAGCCTGTTCATGAAATTAACATGCAAGTGACTGAGCAATCCACGGACACGTGTACCACTAATGTAGTTCTCAGGGAGATTTAGCGTGACACAAAGTGTGACAAGGCCAGCCCTTTGAAATACAGGTACAACTCATTTTTGCCAGCTGAGTGGACTGGAGCAATGTGAAATAAAGTGTCTTGCTCAAGGACACATCACGTCGCTGGGAATTGAACTCACGACCTTACAATCGTGAGCTGAATGCCCTAACCACTAAGCCATGTGCCTTCACAGTACTTTACAGTACTGTAAATATATCCCAATGCACCAACAGGCATTTAATGGCAGGTTTTTTGGTTTCATTGCACAAAATAAATAATAAATAAATGTCTTCCAGGATAGGGCACCAATCTAATCATTAGTAACACACTCCCATGAGTTGATATTTATTTCTACCATACTCTGAACATCTTGCCTCCCTGGCCATAGACAATTTAAAGCTCTGACATTTGGCAACTGACTTGGTAGACACCCACAAGATTATCCACCATCTTTCCAACAACTTCAGTCACCTTTTTAAATTCCACACATCTAACACTCATGGACATGCTTACAAAATCAAAAATCAACACAATACCCATAACATTCCAAGACATTTTTTTCACACTCAGAATTGCTGAAGCATAGAATAAACTATCTGCATCTGTTGTTAGCTGTCAAGACACTATATCCTTCAAAAAACTTCCATATTTCCTGAAATTCACCAACAGTACACCTGATACCACAGACTTCTGTTCTTTTCTTTTTTTTTTTTTAGACTTATTTACTGTTCACTCCCTGTGAATATTCTATGTACTTTTCATGCAATATTGGTTATTTTTTTATGATGAGTTATGGCACACCTAAGCACTGTATATTACGAGTTCATTATTATTATTATTATTATTATTATTAATATCATTATTATTATTATTATTATCATTATTATTTTCTCTGATAGGAGAAGTGAGTCAATGTAAAAGCAAAGTGTTCTGTCCAGAAACACAAAAATATGACTACAGTGAATTTGAACTCACAACCTACAAAGAGGAAGTACAACAATGCATTTTATTCACTAGGCCATCTTACATGTTTAGGAAGTACAGCTCACTATTGCAAACAAGAGGATTGCATTGAAAACTTTTAAATGTAATTTGGAGAGGTGTGAGCTTCATGCGACAAACACACTTCTATATACACTACATAAGGCTATCAAATAAACCTTTACATCAGACAATAGATTATGCAGACCATTCACTTCCTTCATTTACCTATTCATTTATCTTCACACAGCCTCTCATGCATTCACTACTTATTCATTTACTCATCCACATGAAACAAGCCACACATTCACTCACCAGACTGCTTGCTTTCTAACTCATAACTGTTCAGGCAAAGAGATTTGAATAATAAATGAAAAATACTTTGGTTACTCACGATATGGACATAAGGTGGACAAGAGAAAAAGTCGGAAGCTTTGCTGAGTGAGTACAATTTATATGGACTGATTTCTATGAGGGAAGTCAAATGGCCGTGGTAAGCACTGAAAGAGATGAACACAGAGTTTATAAATATAATAGATAAATGTATATATATATATATATATATAATATATATATATATAATATATATATATATATATATATATATATATATATAGGGAAAGTTTACAAAAAAAACAAAAGACGAAGACAGGTGGTGTACAAAACAAACAGATGTATTAGTATATATATATATATATATATATATGCATGTGTGTGTGTGTGGATTAAAGTATGGTTTTGATTCTCAACTTTATACATTTCGTAAGCCAATATTTTACATGGAGTGCTGTTTGAGGTATCTGCCTGGATTTCCTAAAGCCCCTATTTACTCTCAAGAATGTGTGTATACACACATACACATGTATTTATTACTATACAGGGGTTGGATAAAATATTAGAAACACCTAGTATCATAGCATCATAATTTTGAAATATCTGTAAAACCATCAAAAGCTTGTTTATTTTTATGATTTTTGATTTACTATTCGTGTTGCTTAATATGTTTTGCTAAAATTGCTGTTTCTTTTCAGATATCATCAGAAAAAAGTAATTAAAATTCATCAAAATGACAGATCTATCAGACTTTCAAAGAGGTCAAATTGTTGGTGCTCGTATGGCAGGTGCTAGCATAATGAAAACAGCCGAAATGTCTGGTGTATCAAGAAGTACTGTCTCAAAAGTAATGATAGCCTTTGAGAAAGAGGGAAAAATCACCTTGTTGAAACAAAACTCCCTTCCCTGCACACATATCAACTCCATGCTACCTGCACCCCAATCTCAATCCCACTATGCAAACATTTACTCCTTACACCATGAAGACACGCTATGCCTTGTCCAAGGGGAATAACTCTAGAAGAAATTCTGATTTTGTCCTATGGGCGTCTTCATTTCGATTTTTTTTTTAAACTCTCACAAACCAGACGTGACACTGCCTGGCCTTCATTGGCTAAGAACCATTGCAATATTCTTCCTACCATTCTTTCTGAATGGCTGCCAAGACTGGGTTTTCTCCTAACTTCCATGTGCAAAGCTGATTGGTAAAATCGGTTGAAATGGATCTACAACACTGTATCGCATGAGATAACAGGATAACACCATTAGTAAGGATAGGTAGAGAAGTAGATGAGAAGAAATAGAACAAAATGCAATAAGTAAAAATAAAATAAAACAGGATGATACAATAAAATAGACATATGAAAGAAAAGAAAATAGAGAAGCAATATGGAATAAAACAGGGGTCATAGAGTACATGGGAATTTACCAACACATCATGTATTGTATAAATATTAATATAGCCACTCTATTCACGAATATATGTGTCAGCTTCTCATGATTTAGGAATTTGTAACTGACTATATATATATATATATATATATATAGGTGCAGGCATGGCTGTGTGATAAGAAGCTTGCTTCCCAACCACATAGTTCTGGGTACAGTCTCACTGTGTGACTCCATGGGCAATCTCCGTGATCCTGTTCTCACACATACATGGCCTCCTAGCGCACCAGATCTCAATCCACTGGACTATTACATATGGGGAATAGTTGAGAGATCAATAAATCAACAGCCTTAACATCATAACATCATGCAATTTTACAGGTCAGCCATAACCAACACTATGTCCAAAATTGATAAGTATAATCAGATTCAGATATGTCAATGCTTCTGACCCCATATTGAAGCAGCCAATTGATGCTAATGGTGGGTTCATGGAATAGGTGAGATAAAAGGATTCTCAAGATTATTTGTACAAATTTGTTTTCTAATGGAGCTTTCCTTTGATGTGCTATACATCTTTCTCTACATTCATACAAATGACCTCAAAAAATTAATGTACCCTGTATATATATCTACGAGATGGTACCCAAAAGAAACCAGAATTTTGCAATATTATTTTATTCACTTAGTAGTTTTACATGTTTACACTTTTATTGCCATCAAAGTATTCTCCATTTGAAGTAATACATCAGTCCAGACATGTTTTGTCTCACATTGAAGAGAGAGCACGAAGGTGCACTGTCATGATGAAACCACCACTCTCCCCTTTGCCACTGGTTGGGGCATTTTCATTTTGATGTGTTTCGCAAATATTTCAGAACTGCTGAATAAATTGTCTGGTTAACAGTTTGACTGGGAGAAACAAATACTGTGTGGACAATTCTTTTCGCATTGATGAACAAAACAGCATTGCCTTGACATTGGATTTCACTTGATGCACTTTTGGGGGGCATGGTGATATCAAATGCTTTCACTGACTTGAATGCTGCTTCGTTTCCAGGTCATAAGCATAGCACCAGCTTTCACGACCAGTGATAACTATTTAAAAAGGTCTGGATCAATTTCCAACTGTTCTTTCAGTTCACGACATGCATTCAGTCATAACTACTTTTGATCTTCTATGAGCAAGTGAGGCACAAATTTTACAGCAACTCTTTTCATTTGCAATTCTTCACTTAAAATTCGTTAGCAGGAGCTCCAGGACACACCAGTCATATCAACAAGTTCATCAGATTTTCAGTGATTGTCCTCATGTTTTCATTCATTCAGGAGGTCAACAGGCACCCTGGATGAAGTTGGTCTTCAAGTGACAAGTCGCCATTTCTAAAGTATGAAAACCACTCATGAACTTATGTTTTGCGCATGGCAGTATCCTTGTAAGTTGTTTCAAGCATGACAACTGTTTTGGCTGCCGTTTTCCCCAGCAGAAAACAGAATTTCATGGAAGCACACTGTCCTTTTCTTTCAGCCATCGCAAAAATCAGTGAACAGGTGAGAAGCACTGCAAAACAAAGATGCACCACATGGCAGTACTTCTTCACCCAACAATGCCGGTTAGCAGACTGATGCCTGAGGGTCACATCAAGTGACTTCTAGTAGTAGACGCCTGAACTACACTAGACTTGTCCCACAGAGAACATTTCTGGTTGGTTGGTTGGTTGGTGGTTGGTTGGTTGGTTGGTTAGTTGGTTGGCAGGCAGGCAGGTAGGTAGATGTAATGTGTGGCCAAAAGCAGCTTTCAAGTATACATGTACGTGAGTGCATGGGTGCATTTGCTTTAACTCTGTTCCTTTTACTACTGCTTTCCCACAATTTGATCTCATAGTTGCCACCAGAGCACTTCCTTTGCCTTTGTGATAGTTGTAAACTAAACTTCTACGTCAGTCAAATAGAACAAAATTTTGCTCTATGACCTCATTTACCATGTGAATAACTAGCATGTGTCCTACTTAACCACATATTTCAGAATATATTCCAGAGACTAACTCTGATGATCCAGCTACTTTCACTTTTACTACCTTCATATCTTTCATTTCATTTTCAACCATGTAGCTGTAGACTTGAACAGTTGGAGTTTCTGTTTGGTCAATTTGTGTTAGCTCCTCCTCTCCTGCATTCTCCACAATCAGGAACCAACCTCTTGCAGTAACATTTTCATATTTTTTTCTTTCTTCGTAATAGCAAGTGGACCACTATTACTCCATAAACACTTTATCTAACAATGCCGTGATTAGTACTGGCACAATATCTCGCAGTCAACAATATTTTTGCTCCTCTTGTTGCAGCACATAACCAAAGCTCTAAATTTCAGCCTCTCTCCAAGTGTGCTGTTACTATTCTTCACACTTCTTTCCAACATCAATTTTCTCCCACACATTACCTTACAATCCTAGCACCTTAGAATAGTGGTAACATTCTTACTCTCAGTTTCTCCCATTTCTAAATGTACCTGACATCTATCTCCTCTTCTGGTAGCCAGATATTGCTCTTTGCACCCCTCCCATCTTTTCTCTCTGGACTTGTTCTTTGCTTTTATGACTCTATATACAATACCATTCCATAACCATGTCATCTTCCGTCTGGCTAAAACCTTGCTTTAATTACTAATTAAGCGCGTGGCTTTCAGTAGGTTGTCTTATAGAAGGTTCCAGTTGTCCTTTGTATTACAAGTCTCTTTCTCCTTCTTTTCATCATGTGTCACTTAATACTTCTTTGACCTAACATCTGTTTAAGGGAGCTATCAGCATGCATACCTTCCTTCTTCAGGTTGCATTGTATCTTTGAGTCCATCTAACACATTTCCTAATATCTCTACACACAACCATCTGTCTACTTTGTTTCTTGATGTGTGTGAAGTCTTGATGTGTTTGGTAGGTGATCAGGTGGCTATCATGATTCCTGAAGTTAGTTTTATAACAGGTTAGACCATTTGCACTACATAACTGCCAGAGCCTTAACTTCTCTTCATTCCTTGTAACATATCTACAGTTTTCATGCACGTCAAGGTATTACCAAACCCATTAATCCTTTAACATTCAAACTACTCTGTCAAATGTAATATTTATTTACTCACATTGTTTTGAATTAATTATATACTATCTCGTAGATTCAAGACTTTGATGATGTGATTGTTTATTTTTAGAATGAAATTGTAGGGTAAATGTGAAAGACCAAAGCTGACTGGTTTGAACATAAAACATGTAGAATATTTGGGTCAAAATGGCCATTTTAAATGTGACAGGGGTAAAGTCAACTGCTGTGATAATGAGGCTGATATGATTTGTTATCAAGGTATTCTGAAATGATCTTTTAATTCAACTGTCAGTCCTAACTGTGTTGCCCATGCAGTGATCACTGTAAATATCATATTACCTATGACTTCTCTAAGATTAATTATCCTATCACTTATTCTCAATACCGCAATTACTTCAATTTCTCTGCCAACAAAATGCCTACTCCACCTGGCTTAATATTGTTACCTGCCCCAAAGAGTTTGTAACTGTGTTCCTTGCCTGTGAAAAGCCAAGCTGAAGCTTCTCTCTATCTTACCTCTTGTACACAGCACACATCAACTTGCCTCTCCAGACTACCTTTCATCATGCCAGTGTTCATGGTGGCATCCCTTAGGTTTTGCACTTGTCATGAAGTAGGGGCTTTCTGGTGATGGAAAGGTTGTTTGATGTCTGTTTTCTGCACCTGAAAGGAAGAGAGTTTGTGCAATCTTTTGATGAAGGTCGAGAGGTTCTTGCATATGGCCAAATGTTCTCACCTGACTACTCCATTTCCATGCACAGCACCAATATGGTAAGTGCTAGCACTATATACATGATTAGTACTGTATACATGCACACACACACACACACACACACATACATATGTAAAGATACAGGCATGGCTCTATAGTTAAGAAATTCACTTCAGAACCACATGGCTTGAGGTTCAGTTCTACCACATGGATGCTGTTGACTGAGGTCATCTATTAAAGCTATCAGTCAGCCAATACCTTTGACAGAAACAAAAGAACCCCACCTCTCTCTGCTTCTGTGTGTGTGTGTGTGTGTGTGTGTGTGTGTGTACGTGCACAAGTTTGAGTGAGTGACATCATATTTTTCCTCATCTCCACATGTGTTCACTGACTGTAAACAAAAGCCTTACTGCTTTTGCTACCAATTGTTTGCTACCAATCCACTGCAAAACTGCATGCCTGTGTTTCTTCACATAACTTGACATTATTTACATTGTTTACAATTGACGGATATTTGTCCTCATCTTGTTTGTTGTTAACACAACGTTTCGGCTGATATACCCTCCAGCTTTCATCAGGTGTTTTGGGGAAATTTCGAACCCGGGTTCTTGTTCCTAAGGTTATTATTATTTTTATTGTTATTATTCAGGTCACTGCCTGGAATCGAACTTGGAATATTGGGGTTAGTAGCCCACGTTCTCAACCACTATGCCATATGCCCGTGGGTGTATGGCATAGTGGTTACAGCTGGATTCCCTTCCCAACACCAGCTGCTTTACAGAGTATACTAGGTGCTTTTTACATAGAAAAGATACATGGCAATCCTAGATTTGATGAGAACCTGCAAGGAAGGTAAGTGTGAGATGATGGGTTGCCAAAGCACACACTCAATGTCATCATCATCATTGTTCGACCGTGGTTGAGACAATGGAATTTACCATGCTACGCCAGACTTCACGGCATTACGGAGGTCCTGTTGCTGGATGCCTGTATCCCTGGAGATTACATCAGGGTAGGAGAGTGTGCGCCCTCTGGTATTGCGAGTGGATGGCTTCCAGAGGAGAAGAGTAGAAATTACTTCTTTTTCAGCTCTACAACAATGTCCAGCAAACTGGACTCTCCTACCTTTCACAAGAGATGACACAGGTGGTAGTTTCCCATATATTTGCATTTTGGTTGGATGGCGCTTCCACGAGAGATTTTGAGCTCTCATAAGGAGGCGAGTGTAGGTTCCATCCAACCGCCTCTCAAGCTTCTTTGTACACTCAATGTACAAGGTGAGTATAATGGAGAATACCTCAATAATTGCTTCTATCTGAGAGAGAGGGAGGGAAGGAGGGGGAGAGGGAAGGGGAAGGAGAGGGAGAGTAAGGGAGAGAGGGAGGGATGGGAGAAGGGAAGGGAAATAGGGAGAGGGAGAGAGAGAGAGACTGACTAATTAAAAATGAATAGTTGAGACAGGTTTGTAATATACTTACTGATCTAACGTAATAACTTCATTTGATTCTGTGTAACTGCGAGCAAGGCGTAGGGCTAGGTCATTGGCTTCAGAACTAAATGAAAGAAAGAAAAACAATAATAATTAATGTTATTGTAATAAAAACAATAACACCCACACCCATATTTATATATTTCACTTAGGTGCAGCAATGCTAATAACCTGCTATTAAAACTCTATGTAAATAAACTTCAGAAAAAGCATTACTGAAATAATAGAGCATAATATGAAATTATATATATATATATATATAATTGCAGCGTGGAAGGTGTTTATAAGCCATTTAAAAACACACAAAAACCCTTAGATTCACTTCAACATTTAAATCTAATTTGCCAAAATATTTTCGGCACTTTGAGACTGCGACCTGTTCACTGACAAAATTCTGTGCTGCAATTGTTTTTGTTTCAGCACACAATCTCAGATCAGGTCATTTGCTATGCAAGTACATCTCTGTAATATATATATATAATATATACACACAAACGCACACATACATATATATATAGACATACATGTATACATACATACATATATATACATGCATATATATATATACATATATCATCATCATCATCATCATTTAACGTCCATTTTCCATGCTAGCATGGGTTTGATGGTTCAACCAATGTCTGGGAAGCCAGTAGGCTGCACCAGGCTCCAGTCTGATCTGGCAGTGTTTCTACAGCCGGATGCCCTTCCTAACGCCAACCACTCTGTGAGTGTAGTGGGTGCTTTTTACGTGCCACCGGCACGGAAGCCAGTCAAGGCAGGGCTGGTATCAGCCACGTTTGGATGGTACTTTTTACGTGCCACCGGCAATATATATATACATATACATATATATATATATATATATATATATACACACACACATATATACATACATACATACATATAGATATGTATATATACATACACACATACATATAGATATGTATATATACAAACACACACATATACATATACATATATATATATACATACACATACATATACACACATACATATATACATACATACAAATACAAGTATAACATCTAATGAGGTTGGTGATTTTATGTGGCTATTCAAATTATATTTTTTAGCTCTTATTTCTAGCAAATGAAGGTGCTATTTTGCACCCTTATTTATGTATTTTACCATTTTGGTTTTTGGTTGCTTTAGCCACCTATGTTGTAATGTATTTAATATATCATAATATTAATTTATCGTTATAATATCTTATTGTGTGTTTAAATATACTCAAACCACTTTGAATTTTGGCACTCACTGTTCAACGGTTATTTTCCCTCATGAGCTAATGGGAAGTAAGCTATCTCTTTAACCTGGAGTAATTTGTGGATTCCCCTGGAGAGAAATGAAACCTTATTAGTTAAATTTCAAAATCATTTGATAGGGTCTTATCAAATTACTTCATTCAGCAAGTTTTATCATGCTGGAGAAAGATGTTGCAGCTTGCCGCTTGCAGTCCCTTTGAACATCTCATGAGGTTGGTCATTTTGTGTGACTATTTGAGTTATATTTTTTAGCTCTTATTTCTAGCAATTTTGGACCCTTATTTATGTATTCTACCTTTTTGCTTTAGCCACCTATATTATAAGTTATTTAATATATCATAATATTAACTTAGCATTATATCTTATTGTATATATATATACACATATATATATATGTGTGTGTGTGAAGTTTTGGTTAGTTAAGATACGTTTGTGACATATTTCAACTGCTAAAAGGCAAATCCACTGCAGTTATTGTAGAGAAAATATTTTTCTTATAGTAAAAAGGCATGAAAGCACCCTATCTGTTCAGTGTCACCATCTATCAGGACTCCCAGACATCAATGCTTTGAGCTAGTTGGCTTTTATCAATGGGCAGCACCTAAGAGAGGCAACTCTGAACATACCTTACAAAGCAATAACTTTATGTAAAACACAGTCAACAACATTGACTGATAGATCGCCCGATTGTGGAAATTGCCAAAAAGTTAGCACCAAATAGTGTTTAGGCATATAAATAAACACACAGTTGTACAATAAACTTAATTACCTCCTCATTGCATTAGTATGTAAGTAACTGAAGATTCTATAAACACATATACCTTTAATGTAATTCCCAAATTATACTTACAGTTCAAAAGCCATACCTTAGAACTATAGGTATAACCCTCCAATACGCTTCCATACAGTTTCCTTCTACTCAGTCTCATTCTCAATCTATGGTCTGACCCAAGGCAGTAGAAAATAATATATGCCCAAAACACCTTGCAGCAAAATGAAACCCAGGATCCTGTTGTTGCAAAGCAAATGTCTTAACTATTTGGCCTGTATATCATTATTACTATTATCATTCTCCATCCACACAGTCTATCAACAATTTCTGTCTACCAAATTCCATTCACATGCAGGTATGACTGAGTGGTAAAAGATTTGCTCCCCAATCACATGATTTCAAGTTCAGTCCCACTTTTACCATAGACCTGAGAGTAGATTTGGCAAACAGAAATTGAAAGAAGCCCATCATGCATGCATGCATGTATGTATGTATGTATGTATGTATGTATGTATGTGCATTCATGTGTGTGTGTCTTTGCCTTGATATCTAGTGATAGTTGTAAGTGAGTGTCACTGATATGCAAGTGGTGCCCTTCATTTCCATCTTCCATAGAAACATGTCTGGTCATGGGGAAATACTATCTTACTCGGAAATAGGTGAGGGTTGATGACAGAAAGAGCATCTAGCCGTAGAAAATCTGCCCCAACAAATTCCGTCTGACCCATGCAAGTATGGAAAAGCAGATGTTAAACAATGATGATGATGATGACGATGAAGATCTTGACCAACACAATTCTAAGGCCAAAGCTACATGTTTAAGATGCCATACAGTGGTACTGGACTCGGCATTGTGAGACGGCAGAGTGAACTTCTTAATCACAAAGCCACACATGCACCAATTTAATTCAAATAATATCCAGTGTGCATTTTTGAAACACCAAACTTACCCTGAGTTAACGAAGTATACAACAGACAATGATGATGGTAATGTGGATGCAATTCTCTCAGCAAGGATGACTAAGTTATCATGGAGGAACCTTGTATTGGTAGAAAGTAATGACATTTGTTTGGTGCCTTCACTGACAACATGTGGGTGACAGTGACCAACTGGAAAATAAAAAAAATGATTCAGGAGCTGAGACAACAGTTAGATAAATCTATACACACACACAACCATAGTTATACACATATAATATACATTTGGCCAAGAGGTGAGGATCCTAAAAAAATTCACATGACTCAGGGGCCTTCTTAAATTCCAAAAGAGAGATGTTTTGTTGGTGCACTCATAAGAGAAAATTTGCATTTGAAACATGGAATTCCTCACTTGCTGACTAGTGAACGGGAATCATACATACTTTTTCAGACACAACTAGAACAGGTCAAATGGAGATAATTCCATCTCACCCAGAAGGAGTTTTCACAATCCTGACTGACCAAGACTGTATTCATACTTTCATTAGAAAAGAGGTTATGATCCTCCAGCCAACTGGTCTGATGTGCTACCTATATTGCTAAGAGCATAACTGATGTGAAACCAATGGTAACGTTCATGACTGGCCAAAACCAACAACTACATTATACATAAATATGTGACACACACATACACACAGGGTCACAGGAAGATAAACAAAGAAAGTAGTGTTTGTATGTAGAAAGTGCACAGAAGCCATAAAGACTAAAGATGGAAAATGAATTTTCTCAAATGCCCAGGAGGCTGTATAGTAGATCATTTCTGTTACCAAGGTGACATAATGAACAGTGGAGGAGGATGTTCTGAAAATGTAGTTGCTAGAATAAGAAGATGGAGAAAATTCAGAGAGCTATTATTTCTGCTGGCAACAAAAAGTTTCTCTCTCCAAGTGAAAGGAAAATTGTATGATGCTTGTGCACAAAAAAGCAATGCTACATGGTAGTAAGACATGGAGCCTGAATGTAGCGGACAAGCGAAGATTTCATGATGCAGAACTTTATGAATTACAAAGGACCAAGATGATTAGCAATTTGCTATGCCCAATAAGACCTGTCCATCAGAGCAGAAATGATATCCTAAAACCACCTTGGTTATGCTAGTGTATGCAGGACCCGGCCCCTCTCCTCTTTCTCTGCCCTATTGAGTATTTCTCTTTCCAAATCTCATCTCCTAAAAGCCATCACTTCTCTATCTATGGTACTGCTCAGCTGCTGTAATTACCTGTAAGCAGAATAGGCACATTACATCTCTTCCCTATAAATTACTTCCCTCCCACCCCTGAACCATTTTCATCTTTCATTAATATCTGTACTCACACTATTTCCTCTAACTCCTGTGCCTTTCGCCATTGCTTTCTCTCCTTTGCTATACACCATTTTTATCACTTCTCATATCTGCTATCACTCTCAATGTCTCTCATATCTACCCTCATGCTCCACTTACCATAGCCCCCACCACCACCAAGTTACTCCTATACCTCTCGCTATATCTCACTACATTCATCTCTAACCATCTATTCTCATATTATTATTATGAAATTTCCCCCGCCTCCACCCTATCGCAATCCACTGTCAATTACACCCACCTCATATCATGAGATGCTCCCACATCCCACAACCACTTCTGTCTTCTTTCCAGCTACTCCCACCCAGCCTTATAAAATGCAGGGTAGCCTTGTATATCTATTGCAAGATATCCAGGCTCCCTCTTCCATCACACTCTTTTTCTGCTCTGTTCTTTTCCTGCCTTACAAATTTCTTGGCAACCTCACTAAAGCCAATAATACTAGTACACTTTGTAAAAAAAATGAAAAAAAGCACCCAATACACTCTGTAAACTGATTGGCATTAGGACAGCATCCAGCCATAGAAACCATGCCAAAGCTGACACTGGAGCTCAATGCCACTCTACGATTCAATGGATCCTGTCAAACTATCCAGCCCATAGTAGCTTGGAAAATGGACATTAAATGCTGATGATAATGATAACACATACAGGTGCAGGCATGGCTGTGTGGTAAGAAGCTTGCTTCCCGACCATATGGTTCAGGGTTCAGTCCAAGGGTGTGGCACCTTGGGAAAGTATATTCCACTTATAGCCTCTAGGACTGTCCAAAGACTTGTGAGTGGATTTGGTAGACAGAGAATGAAAAATGCCTATTGTGTGTATATATGTGCTTGTGTGTGTGTCTGCTTGACAACCAGTACTGGTGTGTTCATGTCCCTCTAACTTAGCAGTTCAGCAAAAGAAACTGATAGAATAAGTAATAAGCTTTAAAGAAATAAGTACTGGGGTTGATGCATTCAAATAAAAACTTCAAGGTGGTTCTCCAGTATGGCCGCAGTCTAATGACTGAAACGAGTAAAAGATAAAAGGTACATGCACACATATAACACAAATGGCAGTATATTAAATATCATTTATAATAAATTCTTGAGTTATTGAAATTATCTTCACTTCCAGAGAAGGTAAGACAAATGCTTGGTGGCAATTCTGACAAACACCAAATGATAAAAAGCAAGATAATCTCAAGAATCAAAAATTTGTCAGAACTGAGATGCCATTAAGAAAAAAACTATCTGCAAACATGTGTTTCTGCCTCGTTAACCCTATAGCATTCATTAATGCTCATTTATTCACACTGTTTTGAATGAATCATACATTGTTTCATAGCATCAAGATTTCAATGATATCATTATCATCATCATCATCGTTTAACGTCCGTTTTTCATGCTAGCATGGGTTGGATGGTTCTACCGAGGTCTGGGAAGCCAGGAGGCTGCATCAGGCTCTAGCCTGATCTGGCAGTGTTTCTACAGCTGGATGCTCTTCCTAATACCAACCACTCCGTGAGTGTAGTGGGTGCTTTTTACATGCCACCGGCACAGGTGTCAGGGGAGGCTGGCAATGGCCACAATCGGTTGGTGCTTTTTACATGCCACCGGCACGGAAGCCAGTCAAGGTGGCTCTGGCATCGGCCACATTCGGATGGTGCTTTTTACATGCCACTGGCATAGGTATCAAACTACAATTTCCATTTGATTTTTTTATTTTGATGTTGATGTACTTGACTTAATAGGTCTCCTCAAGCACAGCAGGTTGCCCTACAATCCAAGGTAAGCACAGCAGGCCGTCCTGTGATCCAAGGTACTTTGGATGGGTTGGGGCTGCTATGTGAAGCTGGTGACAGGAAACAGCCATGAACTCAGTTATTTGTCGGGTCTTGTGCACAGAAAAGCAATGCTACATGGTAGTAAGACATGGGACATGAATGTAGCAGACAAGCGAAGATTTCATGATGCAGAACTTTATGAATTACAAAGGACCAAGATGACTGGCAATTTGCTATGCCCAATAAGACTTGTCCATCAGAGCAGAAATGATATCCTAAAACCACCTTGGTTATGCTAGTGCATGCAGGACCCTGCCCCTCTCCTCTTTCTCTGCCCATATCTCATCCCCGAAAAGCCATCACTTCTCTATCTATGCTACTGCTCAGCTGCTGTAATTACCTGTAAGCAGAATAGGGACATTACATCTCTTCTCTATAAATTACCTCCCTACCACCCCTGAACCATTTCATCTTTCATTAACATCCCTACTCACACTATTTCCTCTCTAACTCCCGTGCCTTTGGCCATTGCTTTCTCTCCTCTGTTATACACCATTTTGTATAACAGAAGCTGTTATTCTTCTTCGCAGTCACAGCATATTGTTTATTTTTAGAATAACATTGTACAGTAGGTATGAGAGGCTTGATCTTGTCAGTTTGAACATAAAACTGGTAGAATATTTAGGTCTGATATGGCTGGTTTAAATGCAAAAGGCTAAGTATCGCTGGTGCATAATTTTGAAATTTTGAACAACAAAGACATAAATTTCATTTTTGTATTTGGTTTGCAAGATGCTTTATGTGAATCTATGTGTTGAAACAAATCTTATTGTGTCTTGGGAGGGTCATAATGCCAATGATAATAAACACATACACAGGTTCAATTCCACTCCTTTATAGCTAGTCAATTGGTTAAATATCTACCCAACTAACTAATCTATTGTTTGTTTAACTTGCTGGTTAATCCTCTACCATTCAGATTACTCTTATTTATTCACATTGATTTGAATTTATCATACACCATCTTGTAGCTTTGAAATTTCAATGAGGTGATTGTTTATTTTTATAATGTCATTATAGTGTGGGTATGAGAAGTTGGATGTGGTCTGTACGAACATAAAACAGGCAGAATATTCAGGCCTGATATGGTCAGTTTGAATACTAAATGGTTAAACATTTTGTTATTTGGTGGCGGGGTGTTAACGTTCTTTCATTGTCATTTACAACCTTTTCAAATATTAAGAAATTAGTTTCACTTTTAGACAAGATAAAGTGAACACCTAGAAGCAACTTTTAATCATTGCAAGATGTTTGCAATTATCACTGTTAGCTTTCGCAGATTTGGAGTTTTCTTTCCTGACATCACAAAAGTTCTTTGTTTAGTTTGTACTGATGATGCTTACTATGAACTAATTCAACATAAAATAATTACTCTAGAAACCTGAAATTATTAAGACTGATGATATCACTAACTGAATGCAAAATATTGCTTTGATATAATGCTTAATACAACTGTCATATTCACAGATGTGGGTCCAATTCCCAGAAACAGCCTTCAACTTGCTTTCACTCAAGGGGTCATTAACCCAATATTCTACAAGCTGTTATTTATAGCTTTATCTAAGGTGGTGAGCTGTGGGGTAAATAGCCCTGTTCAATATGTAGAAAAGACACAGGCAAGGATTCCATATGGTATACCCAATGCAAGCTATAGACACATAAGAAGTGCAGTGGAATCACAGAAAAGTTATAACACAGATAGTAGTCTTTGCATGTGGAAGAAGCACAGGAGCAATGAATTAAGAATACACAGCAAATAGATTCTCTCAAATGCTCAGGAAGCTCCTAGGGGTAGGAGTTTCTGTTAAAAAGCTGACCTAATTAGTAGGGGAAGCAGATGTTTTGAAAGTGTAGTTGCTAGAATATGAAGAGAACTATTACTTCTGTTGGTAACAAAAGGCCATTCTGTCAGAGTGAAAGTTAAATTATATGATGCCTGTGCATAAACAGCAATGCCATATGGTATTGAGAAAACGGCCAGGTTGGCAAAAGAGACCAAAAGAATAAATACCAGGCTTTACGAAGAAAAAAATAAGTACTGGGGTTGGTTCGTTGGGTTAAAATTCATGGCAGTGCCCCAGCATGGCCACCAATGACTGAAACATGTAAAAGGTAAAAGATATATCCATAACAGTTTTTTATTAAAAAAATTGTGCTGGGAGATGAACTATGCATCGTTGCATGCCAGATTCAAATCCATCTGGTGGGCTGTATATTTGACGTCATTGCTAAACGACATCATCCGACCAGCTAGAAATAGCAGCTGAATCTGCCTCAATCACACCCTAACTGTCTTAAATTAAGAAAGGACAAATCATGTTATCATCATCATTATCCTTCAAAGTCCGCTTTCCATGCTGGCATGGGTTGGATGGCTTGACCAGAGCTGATAAGCTGGAGAGCTTCACCAGACTCCAGTCTGATAGTTATGTAGTTTATAATATCTATAAAAAAAAACCCACAGGATAATTTCAGCTAAAACACTTTGAGATGATAGGTTTGCTCAATCAGGACTTGGCTGAGACTAAACACAAACAACATGTATTAAATCTTTAGTATTTAAATCAGTCATATTTGTCTATTTAATGTTCAAACTGACCCAGTTTCAGTCTCCTACACCCACCTTATGATAACCTTTTCTACTCTAGGCACAAGGCCCGAAATTTTGGGGGAGGGGGCCAGTCAATTAGATCAACTCCAATATGCAACTGGTACTTAATTTATTGACCCCGAAAGGATGAAAAGCAAAGTCTACCTCAGCAGAATTTGAACTCAGAACGTAAAGACAGACGAAATACTGCTAAGCATTTCGCCTGGTGTGCTAACGTTTCTGGCGGCTCGTCACTTCCCCACCTTATAATATCATTCTAAAAACAAACTGTCAAATCATTGAAATTGCAAAACTGTGTGGTGACATGTAAAAAGCGCCCAGTCAAACCATCTGACCCATGCCGGCATGGAAACGGAACATTAAATGATGATGATGATGATGATGATGATGATTATGATTAATGCATGATTAATTCAAAACAATGTGAATAATTAAGCATTACATTTGGCAGAGTAATCATAAACCATTTTATGGGACAATTCAGATTTGTAAATAAAAGAAAGGAAAAAAAGAATTTCACAAAAAAAATTAAGTTAAAAATAAGATAAAGGCAAGCGTGGCTGTGTGGTAAGGAGTTTGCTTTCTGACCACCACATGGTTCCAGGTTCAGCTTCACTGTGTGCCACCTCAGACAACTGTTTCAACTATAGCCCTGAACCAACCAAAGCCTTCTGAGTATATTTTTGTTGTTTGTTCCTTCTCGAGCCACGCCTGGCTCATGGGGCTGGTTTCCTGGTTTCTTTGGCGTATAGGTTCCCCACCTGGACGGGACACCGGTCCGTCGCAGGTGAGCTGCAAGATGCAGGAGGAAAAAGTGAGAGAAAGATGTGGCGAAAGAGTCAGCAGAAGTTTCGCCATTACCTTCTGCCAGAGCCGCGTGGAGCTTAGATGTTTCGCTCATAAACACACACATTGCCCAGTCTGAGATTCGAACATGCGATCCCTCGACTGCTAGTCCGCTGCTTTAACCACAAGGCCATGTGGCTCCACACGAGTAAATTTGGTAGGCAGAAGCTGAAAGCAGACCTCTCTCTCTCTCTCTCCCTCTCTCCTTCTGTACACACATGTGCATGAGTGTGTGTATGTATGTGTGTCTGTGCATGTGTCTTGGTGTTTATGTTTGCCCCCCATCACCACCTAACAACTGGTGTTGGCTTGTTTACATTCCCCATAACTTAGCAGTTCAGCAAAAGACTCCAACAGAATAAGCACCAAGCTTAAAAAAGTAAATAAGTACTGGGGTCAATCTGTTCGACTGGAACTCTTCAAGAAGGTGCTCCAGCATGATCACAGTGTCCAGCGACTGAAGCACGTGAAAAATAAACAATAAAAGACAAAAATTCAAGAAAAATTAACAAGTTTCTTACCATGAGCAACATTATTGATGCAGTCTAAAAATTTGTTTCCCTCTTCATCGTACATAAACTCCTTGGAAGCCTTCACAATCTTCAATGGCTCTTTATCAAAAAACAATGTGCATGAATTGCTGAAAGGAAAAGTAAAAGCAAAGATTAAGATCAAAGTTAATTCTTCTATTGAGTTTAATTTAATGACAAATGCAGAGGTGTGACCATGTGGTTACGATGATTGCTTCCCAACCATGTGATCTTGGGTTCAATCCCACAGTATCATGCCTTGGGCAAGTGTGTTTTATTATGGGCCTGGACAACCAAAGCCTAGTGGGTGGAATTAGAAGACAGACGGTGCTCCAGCATGACCACAGTCACATGACTGAAACAAGTAAAAGAGTAAAAAAAAGAGTACATATATATATATATATATATATATATATATATATATATATATATATATGTATATATATATATATACACACATATATGTTTGAAAAAATGAGTATAGATGGCTTTTGCAGGGATGATTTTTATTTTAATGATAATGTTTACAGTTATTCTAATGAGTTTCAAGCTTTTCCACAGCTGTTTTCAAACTGAAATTCTGTGGTTTAGAAGGTTGCTTATATAGCAAAAGATTGTTACTTATAAGTATACAAATAAAACATAAAAATATAAAATAAAAAAATATTAAAATTAATATAAAAAATAATAGAAGAATGCAAAAAGTAAATACAACAGCATGTGTGAAAAAGAAAAAGAAAAAAAGAAAAAGGTGGAAGAAAAGGAAAAAAAAAACATGAAGAGCAAGAGGAAAGAAGGAGGAAGGTAAAGAGTAAGAGGAAGACAAAAAAGTAGCTGAAAATGGTAAGAAGAGATTAGTCTATCAGGAATAAAGAAAAGGAGAGGTAAAAAAAAATGTTGAGTTCTTGTCAAAAGATGACATTTGTGAATCCTTCTGTCTGAGATCACCTTATTCATCCTTCATAGGTGGTACGGTGTTCCCCCACCTAATCACATACACACACACACACACACATATATATGTACATATACATACACATATATACACACACATACATATGTACACATATGTATACAGGCAAATATCCACACACACACTCACACATACATACATTATATACATATGTATATATATATATGTATGTGTGTGTGTTTGTGTGTCTGTGTTTGTCGCCCTAGCATTGCTTGACAACCGATGCTGGTGTGTTTACGTCCCTGTCACTTAGCAGTTCGGCAAAAGAGACCAATAGAATAAGTACTGGGCTTACAAAGAATAAGTCCCGGGGTTGATTTGCTCGACGAAAGGTGGTGCTCCAGCATGGCCACAGTCAAATGACTGAAACAAGCAAAAGAGCATACATAAATAAACAACAGGATATCCAGAGTTGATGCAGTACGACCCAGTCAAGCGGTTCCATTTAATTGAACAATGCAATCATTACATCAATTTAAATGCTGGGCTATCCTCAGCTGCATAGATAAATAAGTAGAATTTTTTAATTAGTCAGACACATTAATATAATTTTACTTAAATACTCTAATAGAGCAAGAAGACAGAGAAAGTCCATGCTGCCATTACTGTAGTTTAGAGTATACTAGACTTCAGGAAGAGTATGAAAGTTTGTTGGGGGTCATAGCTTGTAATGGATTTTGGTTCAGTCTTGTTTATCAATTACCAGATCTAAGACTAGATCTATTTGGAAAGGGCAGGAGTGAGTTGACAGTACATAAATATTGTCAAGAATTTTTTTTTAAGTAGTATAAAGTAACTAACTACAAAGGAGACTGGGTAGTGGAAGACCCTAAATCAAGATATTAATTACCAGTTAAAGGGGCAAGAAGCTAATAAAAACAAATATGTTAATACAGAGGAAATTTTATCATGGGGTACTATAGGTGATTGATTTTTACCTGACACTAACACAGGTGAGGTTAGTTTTGGCATAATTTTTACAGCTGGATGCCCTTACAAACGCCAACCACCAGGCATTTGCTGTAATGGAGGGGGCATTGGAGGAGGTGATCCTGTGTTAGCTGATGAAAGATTACATTGTCACAGAGAAATAGAGAGGCAGAAATAGATATCTTGCTACAGAGGAGTAAGAGAGGGGGGAGAAAGAAAGAGAAGTGAGGGAGAGGAAGAGAGAGGGAAGAGGAAGAGAGGGGAGAGAGGGGAAGAGAAAGAGAGAGGAAGAGAGAGAGAGAGGGAGAGAGAGAGAGAGAGAGAGAGAGAGAGAGAGAGAAAGGATGATCAAGAATGAGGGCAGAAATAGGTGTGCTGTTGTAGAGGAGATACATGGCTACCCAACCAGAGGGAAGAGCAAGGGAAAGAGAGAATGTGTTGGGGATAGCAAAAGTGCAAGAGAGTGCAGGAGAGAGATTTTGAAGTGCTAGGATATACTCACAATTAACTAGAACCAGTGCATAGATGTTATGGTAGAGTAAGGAAGAGAGTAGTACAGAGATCATAATATATGCAGTAAGGTATTGTCAAGAAGGTGCAAGTAGGGACTGGGGATTGCAGTGGTTGGTGAAAATCTAGGTATAAAAATGGGGTTGGGGAAAAGCAGCGATACAGTGAGCAGGGCAGTGCGGGCAGGGAAGGGGATTGGAAGACAATCATAGTTTATGAAGAAGAAATGTGAGGAAGAGAAAAAGATGCAGTTTAAAAGAGATATAGTTTGTGTGAAAAGCTTGTTGTTACATGTGGGTGGACACAATGCTTCCAGCACTCAGTTTCACAGACATGGGTGGGTCTTCTCTAGAACTTCATATTGCCAAACATCTCAGTCCATTGTCATTTCTTCTGTGAACCCCAACATCCTACGATCAATGCTCACCACTTGTATATATATATATATATATATATATATATATGCTATTAAGTTAGACATGGCCTGTACCAATCTTTTGTTGAAACATATCTAAGTTTTTATATATATATATATATATATATCATCATCATCGTTTAACGTCCGTTCTCCATGCTAGCATGGGTTGGACGGCTATATATATATATATATTTTATGTTATTTATCTATTTATTTATTCATTTATCTATAGGTAAATATTTACATAATAGTAGCCTGTATACTAAGTTTATATATGTACTTTTTTCAATGTATATTTTCATTTTATTTTATGTTATTTATCTATCTATCTATTCATTTATGTATATGTGGATATATACATAGTAGCAGTACTATATATTAGGTTTACCTTTGTATTTATCTTAATTTGTATTCTATGGTATTTATCTATTTATTTATTCATTTATTTATTTATATGTAGATATATACATACATATCCATTATTTATTATAATAATATATATATATGTATACAAGCTTTTACTTATATTTTCATTTTAATTTTAATTATTTCATCTTATTTTATTTTATTACATTTTAATTTTAAGTAATTACAATTATTAACTTATAATTAATTTAATTTATTGTTATTTACTTATATACTATTTATTGGTAAGTCCTGTTAATTGCTTTATAGGTATTTATATGTCCACTGATATTATTTAATGCTAAATCCTGTTAATTATTATATATGTATTTATGTGTCCACTGATACTTAAAAATATATATATATATAAGTACTACGAATGTTTACACGCACATCATATGTGAAAATATATGGTGTGTATGTCTGTTGTTACACATGAGTATACATATGGACATGTAGATGTGGGTGTAATTCTATTAGTTCATTGGTGAGGGTTTAAATAGGAAAATATTAGTATTGTAATAATACTGGATTTCTTACGTAGGGATGCTATCTGTATAAGCTATAAGGAGTTATTTTGATTATATATCTTAGAATATTAGCGTATTTTGACTTTTTACAATTAATTTCTTATAATTTAATTATTATAAACCGATGTTAATTTAGTATATATATATTTTTATGACTTTTGATAGACAAACAGAAATGGGTATTCTATACTTTATAATTTAGCGAATGTTCGAATAAAACATAGCGGTAAAGTTGTGGACTTTTTTAGTTATAAAATATTATGTTTACGAAAAATACGGTGTCATATGAATTATGTACCTTATGACAAATTACACTATCTGGATATAATTATATGTATGTTTGCATTTACTGTTTTATGGACATATGTGAGTGGATCTATTTGTAAATAATTAGTTAATACCACGGCCATGGTGTCGTCCGGGGTGGCTGGATGTCTGCATGCATGTATGTGCAATCGGTTGAGTTCCTCTGTTTTGCATGTGTATAGTTGCGATACTACCTCTTATATTATTTATTTATTTATTTATGATTTGGTTGTGTATGTGGGTATGTCTGTGTGTATGTGTGTGGGTGTGTGTGTGTGTGTATACATATAACTATGTATGTATGTGCGCACGATTTGTGGATGTGCGTGCGCGTGTGTAAGTTTCCTAGCTAACTAACCGTAAAATTTCCATTGTAATTCAAATTTAAAACTATAAGCCAATCGAATCTATCTATGAAAATCAATACCATGCGGGCAGAGGAATTCGACTGATTGAGTATATATGTGGATGTCTGCTTGCTTTGCATGGTACAATCGTGGTTGTTATTATTATTATTAATATTAATTTTATTGACTTTTTGTGTAATGACACATTTTAATAGATTGGACTGTTCAATATATATGCCTGCTTTAAATGTGAGTGTACATGTTGTATTTCCTTGATGTTGGTTATAGAACATTATTGTGTTTGTTAATGTATATTGATCTATATTGTTTATATTGTATTATTGTGTATATATATATATATGTAGGAATATGAGTGTGTATGCACACATATTTATATTTATATGTAAATTTTTTTCATACTTGCATTAAATTCTCTGAAGAGGCCATGAGACATTCCTGTTAATGTCTCATTTATACCTGCTTTATATGGCTAATAGGTTAAATGGGACATACCTATCTTCACGGCCGAAACAGCTGTCAGCTACAATGTAAATGTATTTTCTATTTCTATTTCTATGTCTTGTTATATTTGTACTATATTAATGTATAATATCATTGCTATTGTGTAATGGTTTAATAAAGTATTGATTGGGTATTATCTGATGGTTGATGATTGATTTAGATATATTTCTCCATTTTCTCATTTTGTATATATATATATATATATACGTATATATAAATACACATACACACACAGATATATACATATATATACATACACACATATATACATACATATATATACACATATACAAATACACACATATATATACATATACACACACATATATATATACACACACACATATATACATACATATATATACACATATACACACATATATATATGCACACATATATATATACATTCACACACACACACACACACATATATATATATACACACACATACACATATATATACATATATCATCATCATCATTTAATGTCCGCTTTCCATGCTGGCACGGGTTGGACGGTTGGACAGGGGAAACCAATCAATTTCAAAAACAGGGTCTGTTTACTCAATACATGATACTATACAGTATTCTCAGATTTCTGGAAGCCAGATAAATGGTCCAGTACTGTATTACTTTCAAAAGCACTGGATTAAATTTAAATATAACAAAGTCCTTACAATGGGTGAAATTGAAATGTAAAAACTTTCTTTCCTTGCTATTAATATTCACAAAAAAAAAAGGAGTCTCCTAATGGATCATTTCACTTTGTTGACTGCTTCTCAGAGAAGACATAACTTGGTTTCTTCAAACAACATAGGTCAGATATTATATTAAAAAGTCATGGATTAGACTATCATCATGGTGGATTGCTTAATTTGCATTCTTCTACTTCTGATGATGCTGCTGATTTGGGAAGGAAACCAAGGACATCTTTTCTGAGGAGTGGTTAACAAACTGTGAAATCTGTGACAAACTGTGCCAAGAGAACCATTTCCTCTTTTTTCTATACATCAATAAAATTGAATGGCAAATTTACATTTTATGAGTCTATGTGATATATTTTAATTTATTTCAGTTCTGTTTTATGGTGGTTATGCATAAAAAAGATATTGATTACTTTTAATTCCCCGCCCACTCTCTCACACTGACTGTCTCTCTATCTTTCTCTCCAACTATCTCTACTTCCTCTCTTTTTCCTATTGAGGTAAAGAAGTATCTTCTCTGTAGTAAGATACCTATCTCTATCTCTCTGTTATACTCTAACCTCTCACCTGGAACAATGCTACTTCCCATGGTTCCAGCCCCTTTCCAAACTGAGAGGTTTTCATCCTGCAAGTTACTTGGTGACCCCACTGGAATGCAATTTTGGAGATGGAAACTATATTGAAGCCTATTGTGTGTGTGTGTGTGTGTTTAAATGAATATAAGTGAAGTATTTAGTCTAGGTTTAAACAATCAAATGGTATAAAAGGAGGAACTCAATTGTAACCAATATTTTGGATTTACTAATTACTACCATAGGACAAAATGGCATTAGTTGGAACACATTTTACAAAAATGCTTATTTTTAACAAATGGTTATATTGATAAGTCTACTTCAGTTATTTATAGCTATGTGCACAACTCAGAAAACACATTCAATAAAAGCTGAGAGAGAGAGAGAGAGAGAGAGAGAGGGAGAGGTGGGAGGAGATTCCCATAAAAAGTAAATTTTATGATGAAAGTCTAATTTTTTTAACTTGACCTGGAATGTTATAGTACATGACAAAAGACAGAAGTGATAGGAGAATTCAAAAATTACGTTGGCATCATTTCAATATTCAATATCACTTAACTTCAACTGGGTGTGATTGTCATTCTAGTTTGTTGCCTACTCTCTCGCTTGTAGGTTAATGGATTAACAAGAAACATGAGCTTCAACTGTTGTACAGAAAAAAAAAAATGCAAACTATGCCACTGCATTAATTGTATGTATATGTCAGCATTATCTGATATTGTGAATTTGGAGCATGAATAATCTTTGCTCAGAGCATGTTTCAAGATTTTGATTGTTACACCAGTTTTGTTCATTATAACCATAATGGTGCACCATTTTTTCTTCCTTGCAAATGCACAAAAAAACAGTCCTCCACCACTGCATTCATGTTTTCAAGTTTCTTAAGAAAATGATGCAACCAATCTGTGCCCACACATTTATTCCATGCCCTTCATAGGCTGGAGTATCTTCAGGTAAAGCTGACTCACATATTCAGATGTTGACTTTGTTCTGAGTTTAGTGCTTCACCATTTGCCAATGTAGCTCCAAATATGGGATTAGTTTGAACATAATCCAGCTAACGCCATGCCCTAATGAGCAGGTAGCTATGTTAAGATTAGCATCTTCAATAATCACCAAGAGAAAGAATTGTCTTCAACAATGTTTATTAATAATGCTAAACATTTTTATATAGGCATAGGAATGGCTGTGTGGTAGGTAGCTTGCTTACCAACCACATGGTTCCGGGTTCAGTCCCACTGCGTGGCACCTTGGGCAAGTGTCTTCTACTATAGCTTCAGGCTGACCAAAGCCTTGTGATTGCATTTGGTAGACGGAAACTGAAAGAAGCCCATTGTATATATGTGTGTGTGTATGTTTGTGCATCTGTGTTTGTTCCCCACAACATCGCTTGACAACTGATGCCGGTGTGTTTACATCCCCGTAACATAGCGGTTCAGCAAAAGAGACCAATAGAATAAGCACTAGGCTTACAAAGAATAAGTCCTGGGGTCGATTTGCTCGACTAAAGGTGGTGCTCCAGCATGGCCACAGTCAAAATGACTGAAACAAGTAAAAGAGTAAAAGAGAATAAAAGAAAATACATAATGCACAGTTTGTTGTATACATGTTAGTATGAATCAAGAAATAATGAAACTGCCAAAGCATAATCAAGGTAGATTTTTTCAGTAACAAATCAATGTTTAAGTCTACACTCATTACATAAGTCAACCCTGCTCCTTGTTTGGTTACAGATTTACTGAGAATCTGGGACATCCTCAAGGTTTGGATGGATCAGATAACCAGAGCATGCACAGAAAACAGAGGGAAATAGAAGATTTGGCAACAGAATGATAAAAGTTAAAAATGCACTTTTAGTATTTGCTTTTGCTAACAATTATAATTGCACATCAATATGTACAGATTCCACTTACATGGATCTTTTAAGAATGATTTGGAGTAGTTTACTATATTTCACTTGAGTTGAAAATTTTGGTGTCATGCATCACTTCTGAGCATAACACAAAATACACGCACACACACACATGCATGTGGACAGGCAGACAGATAGATAGACAGGATGATAGGCAGACAGATAGATAGACAGGATGATAGGCAGACAGATAGACTGGCAGACAAACAGACACATAGATAGATATATATATATATAGATAGATAGATAGATAGATAGATAGATAGATAGATAGATAGACAGACAGATGACAGGCTCCTTTCAGTTTCCATCAACCAAATCCACTCTTAAGGCTTTCATCAGCCCTGAGCTATAGTTAAATACACTAGCTGAAAGTGTTGCACAGTGGGACTGAACCCAAGACCACATGATTGGGAAGCAAGCTTCTGACCACACAGCCATGATTGTGCCTGTCACAAGTGGAATATTTGCCAAAACTTTGTATCTATTTACATTTTGATAATCAATGCAAAAAAATATTGGTTTAAAATTTTGACACAAAGCCAGCAATTTTGGGGGAGGGGGTTAAGTCGATTACATCAACTCACATGTTCAACTGGTATTTATTTCATTGACCCCAAAAGGAATTTGAACTCAGGATGTAAAGATAGACAAAATGCCACAAAGCATTTTGCCCAGCATGCTAACAATTCTACCAGCTTGCCACCTCAAGACAAAGAAATATTTCCTCTTGTAATGTATAAGCAAAAATATCTATGACTGATGACACAAACCTTCTGACATATCCAGTTCAGGTCTTATGATTTATCATGTGATATGTCTAATGATTATCCTTGTGACACATCTTGTGACACAGGCAAATATGCATACCTAGCACAATGGAAAAGAGGTTTGTTTTGCAATCATGTGATCCTAGCTTTAATCCTGCAAGTCTTAACTACCAGAGTCTCTTCAGTTGATTAATGCCTTGTGAGAGGAATTTGACAAATGGGAAATGCATAGAAGCCATTCTGTGTGTGTGTGTGTGTGTGTGTTACTGTATTTGTGGCTGTGGATATTTATGTGTGTATGTGTGTATATATATATATATATATATATATATATATATATATATATATGCATATATACATACATATATGTACATACCTACATATATATGTATATATACATGCATATATGGGTACAGGACATCAAAAAAACATGGAACACAATGAGAAACAAAAACATAGAAATGAACTTTTTTCAAACAACGAATAAACAGAGTACAAGACATACAACACCAGGAATATTCCCCTTCTTCAGTTGTTCGCATATATAAATGTGTGAGTCTGTTCATGTATTTATGTGTGTATATGCATGTGTGTACTTGCATGTGTGTGTATATATATGAGTGTGTATGTGTATGTATAGTGTATACATGTGTATTTGTGTATTACTGTATTTATGTGTGTGTCTATATACAAGGTGGGTCATAATGTTGGGACAGTTATGTAATAAATATATTTGGTAACCTATGTGATTTCAATAATCCAAGATACAAGCATTTAAAAAGTGTCCCATCATAATGGCTCACCCTCTGTGTGTGAGTGAGTGTGTGTGTGTGAGAGAGAGAGAAAGAGAGAGAGTGACAAAGAGAGAGATGTTTACTGGTTTAGATCAGTGGGGGATCTGACTGCCCTTATGCCAAAAACAATAATTTCACAATTTGATAAATAGAGATTAATAAAACGAAATAAGAACTAAACTGTAATAATTAACACAGATGACAGGAATGATACTAAGCTTGTAAAAATCAGTGCACCAGCATGGCCATAGATCAAATGATTGTAATGAGTAAAAAATATAGATTTAAAGGTATTTTATCACTAGTAAATATTACAGCCACAAGTATCAAAAGCAAATCATATTATGTATCTATATATAAACATCATCATCACCACCACCAACATCATCATCAGTAGTAGTAGTAGTAGTAGTGTTTTAACATCTGCTTTGCCATGTCAGACAAAATTTATTGATGCAAATTTCTTCTTCTTGTCACCAACCTGTAACCTATTTCCATACAAAGTATTATTTCACTTGTTCCTTTAAATAACAAAGAGCTACATGGCTGAGCACATTTACACAGCAGATTGTAAACAATAGCACCATTTTGTGTGAATGGTGACTTTGTTTTTAGTCAACATACAAACATCAACACATACACACAGAAATCTATAAAAGTGGTAAGGTAAATTCCAAGATTAACACCTGAATTAAATTATTTTATACATATACATACATACATATACACACACACACGTATGCATTTCATCATCCTTTAATAATGATGATGATACGTATACATACATGTGTGTGTGTGTATACATATATATATGCATTAACACGTACATAAAAGACTTCTTAGCTTCTATCCACTAATTCCATTCACAAGGCACTGGTCAACCCCAGGGCATATTAGAAGACACCTGTCTATAGTGCTGTACAGTGAGAATGAACCTTGATCCTCATGATTACAAATTGAACTTCTTAACCACATGACTATGGCTGTGTCTAAATGAACGAAGTTTTATTGTAGTTCATTTTGGGAAGAAATACTCTAGTCATTTTGTCTTCCATATAACCTGTGAATTATTCAGCATAAGACTTGTTTGGTAAAAGTGGACTCTAAAAATAAAGTAACTTTCAAGAAAAGATGCTTTTGCTCAGTAATTATCATCATCATCATTTAATGTCCGCTTTCCATGCTAGCATGAGTTGGACGATTTGACTGAGGGCTGGCGAACCAGATGGCTGCACCAGGCTTCAATCTTGATCTGGCAGAGTTTCTACAGCTGGATGCTCTTCCTAACGCCAACCACTCCAAGAGTGTAGTGTGTGCTTTTACGTGCCACCGGCACAAGGCCAGTCAGGCGATGCTGGTAACAATCATGCTCAAATGGTGTCTTTTACGTGCCACCAGCACGGCGGCCTGATAGCCACTATGGCAATGATCATGCTTGGATGGTGGTCTTAACACCCTAATAGCACGGGGCTTGTTAAAAAAAATTACACTTCCCATCCTAATTTCAACACTTCTTGAGATACCTAAATGGGCATACATTCAAGAAAGCAAATGTAGTAAAAACAGTGGCATATAATATTCAGTGACTGGACATGTTAAATGAGGCAAGATGAATCATTAATATTCTGCACAAAAGTAGCACAAAAACGTTTATCACAGGAGAGAAAGATGTTTTGTTTTTTAATCAGCACAGTATCACCAAATCCTTTGCATTATCTCTATATATATAAACAGCAAAATGTCTGCATGCGTGTCCTTTATACAAATCCACAATTTTTCAGTTAGAGGGCTCGTACTTTCTATTGTCATTCAAAACCGTCCAAGGGTGGTCGTGCACATCTTTACATTTCCCCAGTCACCCTGCAAAGCCATTAAAAAATCAATAGAAGTGACTTTTGTGTGAATTTTCTATCTAAAACCCAATCAAAATGTCCAAAACTTGATATGCCAATTGAATGCCAGCTAGCTGTATGTGATTGGTCTGAGATTTGGACAGTACTTGCGTGTATGTGTGCACACACGCAGCTGTATATGCATGCACTAGCATTATAACCCGGCGTTGCCCAGGTCATAGTGCTAGTCTATTTATAAAGGGGTTTACAGTCTGGCTTGACTTCTTGCACAAGACCAGACTGAGATCATTTACTGGACTGATGTTTGCCATTTACATATCTTCTCTGAGTTGGGTTTTCTGTATATTCATTGTCCATTTCAGCAGATTCTTAAAACTGTCATAAGACAAACAATATTAGAGATAGAATTTTTTAAAAAGTATAAAAATCTAGTTGGAAAATGAATTCCCATGGTCACAGATAATTTAACAGAAATTACTGCAATTATGTACATCACTGAATGTGTCTGACTGTTTATTTGGTATATAACATTCCATTTGTTTCTAGCTGGTCTACAAACAGGTCTGGGGGTGGAATATGGTGCAGCATACATTACTGTTAACTGGAGACTAACTCTTAGAGGGAAAGAGGACTACAAATATACAACAGCAACAACAACAACAATAACAAGATAAAAATCAAGAAATATTTGGGTCAGGCATTAAAGTGAAATTTTATGAAAGAGAGAATATAGAAAAGAGTTCATTATCATCATCATAATCATTATTTAACGTCTCTTTTCCATGCTGGCATGGGTTGGATGGTTTGACTGGAGCTGGTAAGGCCAAGGGCTGCACCAAGCTCCGTTGTCTGTTCTAGCATGGTTTCTACAGCTGGATGCCCTTTCTAATGCCAACCACTTCATAAAGTGCACTGGGTGCTTTCAACATGTCACCAGCACCAGTATCAATTCTTTTGCGGCAGACAAGTCTTCTTTTACATTAAATACCATACAATGTAAAATTTTGATTTATTAAAATTTCTGCTTTTAGAGAATGTGTCATAATTAACAAATTGCTATTAATACCATCTCCAAATGAGAAGAGGAGATAATGTCAAGAATCAAGAGTTCTCCCATGTTGGCATGCCATTAAAGAAAAGAACATTTTTATTGTCTGGAAATAAGGGGACAGTCGAGTACACATGTTTCAGGCTCAATAGCTGTTATCAGCACAACTGTCTGACCTTATACAAAAAAATAAAACACATTTATGGCCTAAGTAATTTACATGATTTAAACAAAAAGAGCTAAGATATATAACTCAAAGTGATCAGTGGCATAATGTTTGGAGAAATTTGGATTCTCAAGAGTATATTGGAGCAGAGCATTCTATGCCAAGGTGCCCTTTTTGATACCAGCCTATCCAAACATACAAGATTATAGAGAGAACTAGAAACAAGTTTTTACAACCAGTGAACACATTTGAAGACAAGGGGAAATACAAACTCACTAATGGTTTTTTATCTCATTCTGTTAATTTTATGTGTGTGTGTGGGGGTTAGAGGTTATGCAACCATCTAAGGGATAATAAATATCCAATATACTACTGGGTGTATACCTACTTATTCATATCCAAGAGCTTACTATTACAGGGCAATATCACAATTGAATACTAGGTATGAGTGGGGGTAAAGCAGAAATTTACCTAGAATTTATAAGGCAAATAAAAAAATGGAGAGGATAATCAATCAATAAACATCAGCCTGTAGATATTCATTTATATCTATTTATTAATTGATTACAATTATATACTCTTTTACTTGTTTCAGTCATTTGACTGCGGCCATGCTGGAGCACCGCCTTTAATCGAGCAGCTCGACCCCGGGACTTATTCTTTTGTAAGCCCAGTACTTATTCTATCGGTCTCTTTTGCCGAACCGCTAAGTAATGGGGACATAAACACACCAGCATCGGTTGTCAAGCAATGCTAGGGGGACAAACACAGACACACAAATACACACACGCATATATATATATACAATATCGACGGGCTTTCTTTTCAGTTTCCGTCTACCAATCCACTCACAAGGCTTTGGTCAGCCCGAGGCTATAATAGAAGACACTTGCCCAAGGTGCCATGCAGTGGGACTGAACCCGAACCATGTGGTTGGTAGACAAGCAACTTACCACACAGCCACTCCTGCGCTTAAGTATGTATAAGTAATCAAAATAAACCAATGAAATAAGCAAGTAAACAAGTAAATAAATAGATAAATAAAAATAAACAAATGAATAAGAATAATTGAGTGAATAAATACTAAGCTCTTACAGCTGTTTCTACTATGGGGTTGCCCAATCTGCTAAGTTTTCCACATCATGCCAGTAATATACAGGGATTTTACTGAGGTTGAACAAACATTGGACAAATGTTGGACAATAACTGAGCCCCAAAGCTTCATCAGAGTTATAATGTTAGGAATCTAATATGTGAGAAAGCAAGGTAAAATAATAGAATAAAATAAAATAATAACATAATAGAAATAGTAAGGAATGGTAAAAATGTCGATTTCAAGGTGATGTCCTATAATCCATCGGATTACATCTTATGCTAAAGAAAGTCACTTCCAGGAGTAATTTCCTAAGATTATGAGAGTTACATCCTATTTCAATTTTACTGGGGGAGCTAGCAGGGGTAAGACATTGCGGAGTGAGTTTAATGGGATGGTCCATATCACAGGGGTCAAAAGTTAGAGGCTAACTGCTATTTAATAGAGCATCATAAAAAGAATTGAGAAAGTTAACTAATGTGAACTTATTTGGAGAAATCAATAAATAAGTATATCAATGAAAGAATAATTTGGGTAAAACCTTAATGTGATGTTACTACTAATTACTAATTAGTTATTAACAAAAACCCACATACTAATACCCCATTGTTAATCCTATAACTTAATTGGTCTGATAATATTTGAAAACAATGGAGATGTTTAGGTCCTTTAAATCAATCAATAAAACACAACACAAAAATAAAAAAATAAAAAAACATAAAACAAAAGACCAAACTAATTTAAACACTGGACTATATGAACCGTATATGAGACAGAACTCTAATTTAAGATATATAAATAATATGCATATATGGTTACAAGATGTCACCAACTGTAAACAACATGAAGTATGAAAACAAGTGAGTTAAATACACAAACAATGAGAGAAAAAATATTGATAACAGGACAAGTAATTTACTACATTTTACTACACAGTCATGCCTGTACCTAGCCACATCATCGTTTAATGTCCATGTTCTCTGCTAGCATGGATGGGACTTCTATATATTTTATTGTGTCTAGGGAGATTCATTATGCCATTATTATTAACACACACAGAGAAACACATATGCACACACACACACTCACAAGTACATAAACAAACATACACAGAAGCATGCATACATATACACATACATAGATACGCAAGCACATGCACAGAGTGGCACACACAAACATGCACAGACAAATGCAGTCTCCATAGTGGACTAAGAGAAATGTCACTGAAAAGGTTGCAAATATCAATGAAAGAGCTTTGATAAAAAACAAACAAAAACAAGACTTACTGTTTAATCAAGTTAGACAAAGAATCAATTAGTTAATTGGATATTTAACCAACCATCTAATAATAAAGGAATGGAATTGAACCAGTGCATGTGTTAATAATGGTATGATGACTTTCCCTAGACACAACAAAATTTGTTTCAACACATGAATTCACATAAAGAATCTTGCAAACCAGATGCAAAAACGAAGTGTGTACGTGTAACATATATATATATATATATATATATATATATATATATATATATCACCGTGACCAACCAGGCTATCAGATGTTGCTACACATCGCTGGTCACAATGCGCTTCGCATTGTTTTAGCCTTCAAATGACGCCACCCCGCTGGCTAAGTGAGCAGGCCAACAAAAGAAACAGTGAGAGAAAGTTGGGACGAAAGAGTACAGCAGGGATCGCCACCACCCACTGCCAGAGCCTTAGGTGTTTTCACTCAATAAACACTCACAATGCCTAGTCTGGGAATCGAAACTGTGATCCTACAACCGCAAGTCTGCTGCCCTCACCACTGGGCCATTGCGCCTCCACACACACACACACACACATATATATATCATATTAATAATAATAAAGAGTATGGAGACATGTACATCCACAAGATTTATTTTATAGTTATATACAGCATATTATTATAATGACCTATACATATTTCCGCCTTGTAATATTGTTGGTGCAGCTTCATCGGGGTCTGTTCATTTGGTTCGCTTTGATGCTCTATATACCTATAAAATAAATTTTGTGCATGTACAAGCCTCCATACTCTTTATTATTATCAATATTAATATACACTTATTTACTGTCCAGCAAAGAGAACACAGAATTACCTATCGGAAGAACTGAAGGAGTGACTAACAACTAAATGTAGTCACAGACATCAAATGCTAATTGCTGTGGTTAGCCATTAACTGGAACTTCATTGAGAGTTAATTTGATATCTGCCTGAACATTATATCCCTCCAAACTCACTCCTACCTACCTGCCTGCCTGCATGTATACACACACACACACACACACACACACACACACACTCTAAAGTTTGTACATATTATTCCTGTATACAATACCAAGCTACTGAATCAATAATGTGATTGAAGGCAAATACCTCAGGGATAGCATTCTGTATACTGAATATAAAAATTGCAGTTTTTCACATATCATATTGAGGGCTATAAAAGTTCCTTGATTAACCAGGATTATCTATGCAAATGGCAAACAAAATCTCCCTTTAGTGGGTGTTTAAAATAAAAAAAAAGAGTGGTATTACTACTACATGATTTAATGTTGAATTCTCACACTAGAAACACTAGCTCCAGTTGACTCACATTGTATCCAATGATGCATATTTCTCACCTAATTAACATTACATTATTAACCAAGAGATAAGCGCTAGTTCTATGTATTCTCAATTCAGGAAAAATTCACCTGACAGCATATTGAAATATCTCACTAAATACACACATAAGCACAAGGCAGATATATGCATCACATATATATATATATATATATATATAATATATATATATATATATATATATACATGAACATACACATAGCATATATAGTGCATGTATAAATATATATATATATATATACAAATACACACACACACACACAGAGTATATATAGTGCATGTATGTGTGTGTGTGTATATATATATATAAAGAGACCAAAGTGTACGTACGCCGCTATATATATATATATATATATATATGAAATACAAAATGGGACAAGAACGCAAAACATCCGGACAGTTAGGTGATACAAAAATGGGACAACAAAACATCCAGATAGACAATACAAAGAAATCAAGGACAGGTCATTTGAAGTTTTCTTTCCTCAGTCAAGTACCAGATTATCTTCGCAATTTCGGCTGATTATACTTGAGATTGCTCCAATCAGGCCAGCCCCAAGGAAAAACTAAGCTAAGTGCATTAGATTCCTTGGAAGAAAGCAGCGAATGTATACAAAAACAAGGACAGAAAAAAAACGAACAATGTTACACAAATACAATAAATATAATAACAGGACATAACAACAGGTGCCTTTCGACTAAGGACAAATTAAATCAAGCTGGCGTGTGTGGAAATGAAGCCTTACTGTGTATTGGGGTTGATCTAATTGACTGGCCCCTTCCCCACAAAATTTCAGGCCTTGTGCCTAGAGCAGAAAATAATATTTTGTTAACTTATTTGCTTTATTTGTCAAGTGACATCAAAAGCAGCCTAACATTCAAATTAGAATGCCATCATATTACTTTGTTTGAAGCCACTTTTCTTCCAGTTCTTTGACTCCATGCAAATACCAGTTTTTGTCTGTCGAGACAAAGAACTCTTTTACTGAAGCTTCCTCCACCTCTTGGTTGATGAAGCATCACAAGAGCAGAAATTGAGCCATGGATCAGAACAAGTAATAATCCAAGGGTAGACTATATGCTGGGTATGGTATCAGTTCGATTCCTTCAAGTTCCTAGAGTTTATTCTGGGTCGTACAAGCAGTATGAGGTCTTGTGTAATCATGTTCCAGAAGAGCTCACTTTTTGTTAACCAATGCTGGATACTTTAGCCGCACAATAGCATACAACCACTGCAGTTGTTTGAAGTATAGGTTGACATCGATGGTTCAACCATCTAAAACAAATACGTGAATTACCTCCTCGTAATTCCACCAGACAGCAAGCATTAAAGCATTACCTTTTGTTCGAAATGCCCATCTTTGGTGACAGGCTGTAGAAGCTGGCCCTTGCTTTACCAAGGCTTATGCATGTTAGGATTGCAGAAAAATATCTCCCTCAGATTACTGTTCTGATCCGTGGCTCAGTTCCTGCACTTGTAAGGTTTCATCAACCAAGAGGAAGGGAGTGGAAGCTCCAGTGAAGGAATTCTTTGCCTTGAAGGACAAGAACTGGTATCAGCATGAGATCAAAGAACTGGCAAAAAAGGTGGCTATATACAGTACAACACGATGGCCTCTACTTTGAATGCTAGGCTGCTTTTGTTGTAACTTGCTGAATAAAGCAAGTAAGTTACCGTAATATTGCAAAACTTTTGACTCAACACAACAGAAGGTACTCTCTTAAGGTGACGTGCAGGGAAATTGAACCCAGAACTACATGGCTGCATTCCACTGGATGTATAATGTCAGTGTGCATACACGACTGAGTGTTAGAGCCCTGAGAGAAAAGTTGTATTTAAGAAGCATCAGATATGGTGTGCAGGAGAGACGACTGCACTGGTATGGTCATGTGTTGTGAAGGAATGAGGACAGCTGTGTGAAAATGTATCACACCCTAGCAGTTGAAGGAACCTGTGGAAGAGGTAGACCCAGGTTTTCCTGGGATGAGGTGGTGAAGCATGACCTTCGAACATTGGGCCTTACCGAGGCAATGACTAGTGACTAAGACCTTTGGAGATATGCTGTGCTTGAGAAGACTCGGCAAGCCAAGTGAGATCATAACCTGTGGCCTATGCCAGTGGGTGTAACTAGCCCACTTATGAGTACCCCTCATTCATTGGACAATAAACTTTGCTTGCGAAGACCTGTTGAGGCAAGTGAAATCAAAATCAAGATTACTGACGTATCCAATGACAGTGCCGCCTGATTGGCACTCGTGCCAGTGGAACGCTAAAAGCATCATCTGAGCATGATTGTTGCCAGGGCCGCTGGTTGGCTCCTGTGCCGATGGCATGTAAAAAGCACCCTTCGAACATGATCGTTGCCAGCATTGCCTTACTGGCACATGTGCCGGTGGCACGTGAAAAAACAACATTTGAGTGTGGTTGTTGCCAGTGCCACCAGACTGGCTCCCACGCATGTAGCACATAAAAAAAACACCTTTTGAGCATGGTTGTTGCCAGAACCACCTGACTGGCCCTCGTGCCAGTTGCATGTAAAAGCACCCACTTCACTCTCAGAGTAGTTGGTGTTAGGAAGGGCATCTAGCTGTAGAAACTTTGCTAGATCAGATTAGAGCCTGGTGCAGCCTTCTTGCTCTCCAGTCCTCAGTCAAACCATTCAACCCATGCCAGCATGGAAAGCAGACGTTACACGACGACGACAATGATGATTCTTTTAGAACATATGTCAATAATAAAAACTCAGAAGTATGAAAAATACTTGGTCTGATCAATAAGTATCCAGTCTGTTGCCATAGTAATGAATCTAAAGCACACCAAGTAAACCCACTTGGCACAGATTGACCTTGAACTCTGCTATACACGTGCACTAAGTTTTAACATTCTAGCTCACTTCTGCTATTTACAGCAGTCTTGGTAGGAACGTGTGTAGTGTGTGATCGTCACATTAACCATGACAGAGAAAGTTGAGCAGAGAATCTGCAACAAATTTTGCAAAAAGCTTGGTGATACCTGCTCAGAGGAGTATGCAAAGTTTTCAAAAAGTTTTCATCCCTCTCGAGACTATCAAGATCTTGTGCAACTGAAACTCGAGTGCCTTTTTGGTCAGCTGAAAGCAGTTTTGGTACAACGGTAGACATGTGTCTCATACCCAAATTTTCAGTGATAATGGACTGAACCATAACTAATCTGCAAATCTGATAACTCATGAATGGTAATTCAACAATTCCCCCTCACAGCTGCATGCACATCTGCTTTGCTTTTCTCAGTTTTGCTGGTTGAGGGTCTCCTGGAACGTTTGTCACTATCAACATTTTTTCAGCCATCTTGGAAAGGTCTGAACCACTTGTACACTTGTGTGGGGCTCATACACTTTCTGCAACTTTGCATAGGCCTCTGAGCAGGTATCGCTATGACAACTTTCTCTGCAACGATCACATGCTACACACGTTCCTTCCAAACACTGCTGTAAACAGCAGAAGTGAGCTAGAACATTAAAACATAGTGTGCATGCACAGCAGAGTCCAAAGTCAATATGTGCCAAGCAGCTTCACTCTGCATGCTTTAGCTATGTTACTATGGCAACAGTTTGGATACTCATTGATCACACCTTGCACAGTGGACTTGGGCAGGATTTGAACTCAGAATTTACAGAAATACTACAGATATTTTGTCTGCCATGGTACCAGTTCTGCTTCTCACTTCCCATTATATATATAAGCCAATAAAGAAGAATTTAGTTGACTGATTAACCAGCTAGAAATAGCAGCCATATATCCCTCAAGTCACATCATCTTAAAAATGAAAGGTTGCACTTGATAACATAGTCCTAGATAGAAAAAACAGACATTATAGGTCATATCTGGAATGCCTCTGATCAGAGGTCTGCTTAAATAGAGCTGACATGGGGTTAAACATTAAGTACTAACACAAACTAAAAAGTGAATGCAACGGTATGTATATGTAAGAATCAGGATTCGAGGAATCAACTGAGAGTTTCAGCAATAATGACCATAAAATGTAGTTTGTAGGACTAGATAAGGTTTGTCACCATGAGGAGAGAAAAAGTATTTGATGATTCAAACCAGTCATGGACAAACTGTAGCCCGCAGGACTTTCTGAATGGTATGCAAATGAAAAATTATCTTAATTTTTTTTTAGTAGTGCGACCCACCTGATGATGAGCAACATTTCATGTGGCCCCCTTCTCATTTTATTTAGATAGATGTCCTTCAACAGAGTCAGTGAATGAAATGGCAGATATTTTCACCTTGTGGTAGCATCCAAACTTAGAGACACTGACAAAAAAAACCTTTTGAAAAATATATGCAAGCGTATGTTTATTTTGAAGGCTATGATTGTTTTCAATGTTATTGTTACAAATTAATTAAATTCTTTCTTTTTTCTTTTTCAGATAATCTAAACTACTGATATGGTTGATATCCACTGGAATGTCTGTAATTGTTTAAGATATTTTGGCTAGCAGAAGTATACAGCTACACAACATGCAAGTTAAGTGATCTACAAAAGCATTGTAATCATTGTAGAGGATATGCAGAGAAAACAAAGCAGGCAGGAGAGACAGTTGTTTGTTGTTGTTTGGTAGCAAGTCAAACTGACTTCTGTTAAAATATTCCTGTTGAGATACACTAGCTTTATTTCAATTTTGAAAATAATGAAAAATTTAGTAAAATAACTTTTTCATTATTAAGCTAGAATATGGAACATAACTTAAACTGAAATTTTGATGGGAGGTTTTAATTTAGATCAATTTAAAATATGAAGTCTGTAACATAGCACCAAGAACATTATGTCTTTTCTACTGGAAGAATTCTGGCTGTGCTTTGAAAGATATTTTTCTGCTATTTCTACTAGACCAAGAGGCCACATACATGATCCTATTTCTACTAGACCAAGTGGCAACATACAGGATCCTATTTCTACTAGACCAAGTGGCCACATACAGGATCCTATTTCTACTAGACCAAGTGGCCACATACAGGATCCTATTTCTACTAGACCAAGTGGCCACATACAGGATCCTATTTCTACTAGACCAAGTGGCCACATACAGGATCCTATTTCTACTAGACCAAGTGGCCACATACAGGATCCTATTTCTACTAGACCAAGTGGCCACATACAGGATCCTATTTCTACTAGACCAAGTGGCCACATACAGGATCCTATTTCTACTAGACCAAGTGGCCACATACAGGATCCTATTTCTACTAGACCAAGTGGCCACATACAGGATCCTATTTCTACTAGACCAAGTGGCCACATACAGGATCCTATTTCTACTAGACCAAGTGGCCACATACAGGATCCTATTTCTACTAGACCAAGTGGCCACATACAGGATCCTATTTCTACTAGACCAAGTGGCCACATACAGGATCCTATTTCTACTAGACCTAGTGGCCACATACAGGATCCTATTTCTAGTAGACCAAGTGGCCACATACAGGATCCCTTATTGAATTTTAATACTGATTATTAAGGCTGCTCTGTTCTTTCATAAGTAAATAAGAAAAATAAAGAGTAATTTGTAGGTTTAAAAAATACTTGATTTGCTGACGTTGCTTCCTTTATTTTGATTTCTTTAATACTTGTATACAATATTCCCTCTTAGCAGCATGCACACAGCCAAACAATCACTGAGCTGATGTCATGCACACTGAAACATTGCTATTCATTTGAATTTACAAATGTGCACTCAAAAACCTGATTGAATGTTTGAATGCTACACATTATCTTTGAATTTAAAATAGTTTCGCTTAGACTATTAACAGTTTCATTTAATGCTTGGGCAACAATTAAAGAGAACAGTTACAGAGAATTATACGAACTAATTGGACTAATTTAGTCAATGGCAAATTGGCAGAGTCATTAGAGCATTTCAATAAAATTGCCTCATAGTATTTGTTTTGTCAATGCACTCTGCTCTTAAACCTGACATAGGTCAACTTTACCTTTCATCCTTTTAGGGTGAATATAAGTCCTAAGATAGAACAGTAGATTAGCAGAACTGTTAGAGAGTAAAGAAAGATGCCCAGCAATACCTGTTCTGGCTCTTTGTGTACTGACAGCAATGATGACACTGGTGCCAAACTATACCAACCCAAGTTGACTCTTTTTTTTTTTTTTTGGCTAACTATCAGTGGTGAGAAGGGAGATCTGCATACAAGAGAAACTGACAGTTTCCATTAAAATAACTTGTCCAGGCCTGCACATCCATGTGCAGTGGCCTGAGCAATTGTCAATAAAGATGAAAGTAGGATAAGAAAAACACTGGAACAGCATGTTCCTATGATGCATATTCAGAGCTTATTTAAGTGCTCTACTGTGTTTCTCATCAAGACACTTTATTACTATGTACAGCAAGTCACCCAGCAGTTGGAAATAGATGCCTGAATGCCTGTAAAACATTTATAGGCCTCGTGGTGCTTTAAACATACTTCAATAGTGTATTTTTTTAAATGAGTAAAGGGAATTAACTCAAATGGGCCAATTACATAAATATTTCTAAGTTAAATAAAAGCTGATGTACAAAATTCTGTGCACGAAATTTTTTGATTGATTGAAATTATCCTCTTGGTTGGAGAAAGAAAACAAAAAAAATCTCCACTGGTAATTGTTAGAAACTCTCAAAGAAAAGGGGAGATAATTACCAGAAGTTAATGTTTCCAAGGAGAATGAAAACCTGATCTTTGTTCACAGATAAGTAATATTTATAGGTATGTTTTCATACAATAGACTTCACAATTCCTGTAATTATTTCACATGCTTTATCTCCGTAATTATGTAGCAGACTTGTAAAAAGTAGTCTGTCTTGCTGTCTGTATGTTATGAGCTATAGGTTAGTATGTTATCAGCAGTCGGTTTGATAATAACAAAGATATTAGATGGTATCTCTGTGATGGACTCTAAAACAAAATAAACATGTCAGACGAGAAGTTCTTTATTCTGCAACATGGTACAACCATTCTCCTATCCTTTAAGTACCTGTGATGAACTGAAGGAATATAAAAACCTGTGGGGATAATTCTGTGCAGAGAATAACAATGAATCTTTAGTTTTACAAACTGACAGGCATGCATCTCTTCTCTATATATATAAACGGCAAAATGTCTGTGTGCGTGTCCTTTACACAAATCCACAATTTTTCAGTTAGAGGGCTCGCACTTACTATGGTCATTCAAAACAGTCCAAGAGTGGTCGTACACATCTTTACATTTCCCCAGTCACCCCGCAAAGCATGAAACTTGATACGCCAATTGAATGCCAGCTAGCTGTATATGGTGAGGGCGCGTGGCTTAGTGGTTAGGGCATTCGGCTCATGATCGTAAGGTTGTGAGTTCGATTCCCGGCGACGCGATGTGTCCTTGAGCAAGACACTTTATTTCACGTTGCTCCAGTCCACTCAGCTGGCAAAAATGAGTTGTACTTGTATTTCAAAGGGTCAGCCTTGTCACTCTCTGTGTCACGCTGATTATCCCCGAGAACTACGTTAAGGGTACACGTGTCTGTGGAATGCTCAGCCATTTGCATGTTAATTTCACGAGCAAGCTGTTCCGTTGATCGTATCAGCTGGGACCCTCGTCGTCGTAACCGGCGGAGTCTTTTTTTAAGCTGTATGTGATTGGTTGGAGATTTGGACAGTACTCGCGTGTATGTGCGCACGTACACAGCTGTATATGCATGCACTAGCAGTATGACCCGGGGTTGCCAGGTCATAATGCTAGTCTTATATTAAATTACTAGTTAGGCTTAGTGATTAGGTTGTTGTACTCATGGACATAAAGCTGTGGGTTCAATTCCCTGGAATGGGTGCACTGTCCTCTTGATCAAGGTACATCATTTAATGTTACTCGAGTCTGCTCAACTGAAAAGGAGTGCCAGCTGAGTGCAGTAAAGGAGCCCTCACTTCTATAAGCTGTTACATTTTTGATGCTCCTTTAGGTTAAGGGCTGAGAGTGTGTATATATCTTATCACCACTACATACACCTAAAACAATTATATCAAAGTATGGTACATGCTACCAGTAAATACTCAAATAGGAATGGTGGCTATAGTTTGGTTTATGACTTATATGAAAGGGGTTTTTTTTTCATGTATTTCTATAGAACTTCTTTAATGGAAAGTTTCAAATTTGAATGTAGGCAAAGTTTCACCTATGGGAGAGGGGTCTACACATCTACTCCACACATTCACTCAGACTACCAGAAATATCAGGTAAATCTTCTTCAAATCATACTTTACAATCTTAGATAATATAATCCAACGTCGATCTTAAAAGATGGAATGGTATGGTTGGATTGCCTTTGAGCAAAGATCTGCTGAATGAAGAATGACCTGGGACTAAACAACAAACTAACAAGGGATTCTTTACTTAGTCACTCAACTTGCAAGAAATAACAGCAAAAACTCCCTCAAATTACATTACTGACTTAAAAAAAGGAAGGAAACATTTGCTCATAAATCAGTTTGATCCACATTGAGCTGGGTTCAATAATAACCAATATCTTATTACTCTCTCCATTACCACCCTCTCAACTATAAATCTGTTCCTCTCAGCATGGCATTATAGGCAAGTGCTTCTACCCTAACATTGGATTCACCAAAGCCTTGTAAGTAAAATTTGGTAGTAGAAAACTGTAAAGTGTGTTTGAGATATTATGCCAATAATAAACTCATGCACAGATTCTGTTTCATTTTTTTTATTATCATTAACCACTTAACTACCACCACCATCAGTCAATCAATCAAATCAATTAGGTTTGTGTTGAAGTCCTTCCATCACCATTTGCCCTCTCTATTCCAGGTCTGCTGGTTGACTAATTGACTAATAATGGTAAAGGAATTCAAATGTAACCATGTGTGTGTGTTTATTAATGCCATAATATTGTTTCAATGTATAAGTTTACACCAAGAATCTTGTAAATCAAATGCAAAAACAAAATAATTTATTTTTCTATATTAGTAACAAAGTTTAGCAAAAAATATGGTACTGTGGGATTTTATTTCAGTAAAACCTGACCATGCAAGTTTTGTAGCAATAAAAGTGAATTAGTATGTATGTACATAATCTGCTACAAACAACAACCATATTTCACATCAACCACACCCTTCTAATTTGAAAGGACCTCTCTAAAAGAATAGAGTGTTTATGACTGAATAGTTGACTAAATAACAATAACAGTCAAAAAGGTTTTTTTTAAAAAAAAAGCTATATATTTTCACCAAGCATAGATTGACATACTTGGGTCATATTATGCGGAGAAAATCCCTGGAGAAGGACATCATGCTCGGAATGGTCAGTGGCAAGAGAGGAAGAGGCCAACCAAGAATCCACTGGCTTGACACCATCAAGAGGGATACCGGAATGGACATAGCCAATCTGAAAGAAGCGGCCCAGGATAGAACTGACTGGAGGACACTGATCCAACGAGGGACCGAGAGTCGACTTCGACTGAGCGGATAGATAGATAGATATATTTTCATTGTAATGTAAATCAGTCACTCTCATCATTAATGTTTCATTTTCATGTTGGGGTGTGTTGGATATTTCAGTAGGATCTGATGAGTCAGAGGACTGCATTTTGGTCCAATTCCAACATCTGCCCTGACATGGCTTCTATGGCTTGATGTCCTTCCTAATGTCAACTACTTTCTAGAGTGTACAGGTTGCATTTTTGTGGGCACCAACACTGGTGAAGTTGTCTTATAACTTGCAGAACCTCAGTCTTGCAAGTTGATCAACTTCTCTTTTTAATGTTATCTACACTAACATAATCTAATGTATTTTCATTTTTAAAGGTAACACAAATCTGGTCTGAGAAAGATTCAGTTTCTATCAGGTCAAGCAACCACATAGAGCAATGGTAACCTCATTACCTTATCTATGTGTGATTAAAGTACATGACAACACTAATAAACACTGCCTGTTATATATATACTTTAGTGTATCATCATTACATTCTAGTAGAAAACCATTCACTTAGAAATTGTTATTGGCTTGTGTTTACTGAAACAGTTGATATTTCTCAGTCTTTCAATTTCCATATTATTGTCAAAAATACACAACTATCATCATCATCATCATCATCATCATCATCAACATTCAGTGTCTGCTTTCAATGCAGGCATCGGTCAGATGGTTTGACTGAAACTGGTAAGCCGGAGAGCTGCACCAGGTTCCAATCTGATTTGGCATGGTTTCTACAGTTGGATGTCCTTCCTAACACCAACCATTCCAAGAGTATAAATGGGTGCTTTTTACATGACAATTAAGTGACACTGGCATTATCCACAACTATAATTTCATTGGCTTGATGAGTCTTCTCAAGCATGGCATATCGCCAAAGGTCTCAGTCTCTTATCATCTCCATGAGGCCCAATGTTCAAAGGGTGCTTTTCACGTGCCACCAGCACAGGTGCTTATTACGTGACACCAGTATCGGCCACGACTACAGTTTCATTTGGCTTGACAGGTATTCTCAAGCATGACAAATTTCTACTTATGATCTTGAAATTATGTAAATGCGGTAAGCAGGCAAAAGTGTTAGAGCACCAGACAAAATACTTTGTGATACTTTTCAGGGTCAATAAACAAGTACCAGTTGAGCACAGTGGTCAATGCAATTGATTTAATTCTTGCCCTAAAACGCTGGCCTTGTACCAACCATTATCTTGAAACATATGAAGATAACTTGAACTGGGCAATTAAGTAGACATTCTGTGTCACATTTATGTTCATTTTGATTGTGAAATTGGATTCACAAAGGAGCTTTTTGACACTTTAGGAATTGGGTCAAACTAATTGCACCATTGTTATTTATCAAGATTTTCAAACACATCCTTTCCAAATTGCTGATGTTAGCGCAAAAGGTTATTTTAATTATTTAACATCACACTTTATGCCTAATAGCATCATGAATTGTAGGTTTTTTTCATAAACCAATTAACGATTCAGTTCTTTTTGATGATAAAAATGAATATTTTGGCACAAGACCGTTAACAGTGATGGTTTTGCCCTGATGTTCACGTCATTCGTTGATATTCAAGTTGATATGTCATTTACTTTTTACAGCAAAGTTAAAACTGTGTAATGAATGGTAGTTATGTTATTGCGCTCCACTCAGGAATGATGAAAACATGTAGTTAACCTAGACGAGTTTGAACTTTGAACGTGGTAAGGACGTCACTAAATACTGCCCTCTAGTTTCCATTCTCGGAGGTGTGGGTCGATGAGACCTTCGAGACAGGCTGGAAATAGGGGAGAAGAAACTGGAGACCTAATATGAATACTTAAAACAGAATGGGCTTCCCTAAAGACAATGAGCGAAACATTAAGTGCACAAATGATGATGGTGATGATGATGACGGATTCTTTTAGCAGGACGCCGAGCGAATTTTAGCAAGGATGCGAGATTGCTGTTAATTATATATATATACCTTAAGATATAAGAAGAGTTTCATTTAGGGAGTGCGACAGATCGAAACTTAACTCCAAATGGAAGTGGGATTTTGAATTTAGAAAGTGGAGGTGATGAGACGAAAGCTTTAGACAAATGCTAAACTGTTTTTGTACCAATCAAATGTAAACAGAGTAACAGATGGATACGCACACACAGCCAGAAGGAAGTAGGAGACAACAGATTTCTACAGTAACATCTCATTCATTATTTTGAAAAAAATGTAATAATAAAAAGACACAGATTTTGACCGGTGAAATATAGCTCACGTTGACAAGTTGTTATAAACTTAAAACAATGAGCATCAGATGTCACCTAACCTCTATCAGGGGGGGGGGGGCTAACTATCTAAATATTAGATGGTTTATTTAATTGTGGGGGGATATAAAAGGTACAGTGAGATATACTGAAGGACTCAAAGTTCAACTGGTTGTAGAAGGAAAGAAAGAGGGAGAAGGGGGGGACAGTTCGACAGAAGTCAAAGTAACCGAAGTTCACTTCGTTATTGTTTACCTCATCAAGGTGAGCTCTGAAGAAGTTCATCTATATAATTGAAGATGTTCAAGTTGTGGCCGCTATCCCTTTTTCCTTTCTTCGTGCATTTACGTAGGTGTCTCTTTTAATATATATATATATATAATTTTTTTAGGTCAGAATATAATTTGAGCGGGGAAGGTTAACAACTATTTGCAGCAGGTCAAACACGAGAAACTAATTTAATTACTGCTGCACGCCTTTACAGAAAACGACAATAAAGCAATATAAGATACTCCGAAGGGTATATAATTAATTAACTGCATTGTGAGTTGTAAGTAGCAGACCAAGGAGAGAATGTTTTCATATAACAATGTAAATAAACATACTATACATATTCTAATTCATAGTTATTCATCATCTAATATATCATGGGCACTTGCACGAAGCACTCGGCCCTTCGTCCACTTCTGTAACTTTCTGCCAATTAAAGAATAACAAAGTAAATATACTCATGGATTGAGTTTTTCTATTCTACCAAACCTCAGTGTGTGTGTGTGTGTAAGTTTCTTCGGTGTATGTATGTACGTATAGATAGATAGATAGATAGACAGACAGACAGATATAGATAGATAGATAGATAGATAGATAGATAGGTAGATAGATAGATAGATAGACAGATAGATAGACAGATAGATAGATAGATAGGTAGATAGATAGACAGAGAGATAGATAGATAGACAGAGAGATAGATAGATAGATAGATAGATAGATAGATAGATAGATAGATAGATATCTTAATATAATTTGGATTAAAAAAGAAAAGAACTAGATATTTTGAATCTCGAGGTCGTTCGTGTGAGGTTTTAGAAAATAGACAACTTCGAAAGTGAAACCAGGAATTAATTTTAAGGTTTTAAGAGAATTAACCACTAGTTATTATGAACTTGGTAGATCTGGACAAAAAAACTAGCAATAAAGGTGAATTGGACGAACGATGGGAATTTTTCAAAAAACGAACTACGGCGATTCACTTAATAAAAATACTGTCACGACAAATTTAGACTGAAAGGAATTGAAAAAAAAAAAAAAAATTAGTTTATATAATAATAATAAAAAAAAATGTAACTAACCATAAAAAATGTTTACGCATATTTAGTGTCTGTGCTTTTGGTAACTTTTCCATGTTAAAAATGATCTGCGAGAATATGGTGAGAAGCTTTTCGTTCGTGTATATTTGCGTTTCTGCGTGATTGCTTGTTTACAATTGTTGCTTTGACTGAAGAAAATGGTTGCGTAAAGAAACATTTAACAGGAGCAGCAGCAACAACAACAGCAGCAGCTTATCGACGAACCAACCTCTACACTAAACTATCCTACTGCTACTCCACTTACCCTCTCTCTACGGATCACACACGTCTATCTATCTCTACTAAATAACCGCTATCATATCTACATCATCATCATCATTATCATCATCATGATCGTCATCATTGTCGTTATTATTATTAATATTATTATTATCGACTTTGCCTTTCATCCTTTCGGGGTTGATAAATTAAGCACCAGTTACGCACTGGGGGGGTCGATGTAATCGACTTAACCCATCTGTCTGTCCTTGTTTGTCCCCTCGGTGTTTAGCCCCTTGTGGGTAGTAAAGAAATAGTTATTATTATTATTATCATCATCGTCATCATCATCATTACGATCCCTAACAACTTCGCTGCAAAAATCGTCGTCGTCGCCCCCCCCCACACACACACAAGTCAACGAGAGACATTTTTACGTTGCCTCTCGACTTAGCTGGCCATAACAGCCAAACCACCCTCAAACCATAAACTATCATCATAAAAAAAAAACTGGAACGCCTTTGATCAAAGGACGATTCAGTCAAGATTGACCTGGGGTTAAATAACAGCAATATCAGCAGTTTCTACGAATACCACCAACGCCACCACTGCCTCATGCTACCACTACCATCGGTGCATCCACTGTTATAATTATCATTATCTCAATCAGCCTTTTAAAATACCAATACCACCACCACCACCATTTCTAGCTTTTACCATCGTCACATCCCCCTCCTATAACTGCTCCTCTCATCTCTGCACTTTACAACATCACCTTACGCCACCACATGTTAATATCATTACCAATCATAAACATTATCGCTATACCCACCCCCCACTTGCATTAACAAGCGTCACACATAGAGTGACTATCACCTCTACTGCTTCTCCGCCTCGAGCTAGTTGGTTAGTTATCTCTCTTTCTCTAACTAGATATCTCTTTCTATACACACACACACATACATATTGTCACTTACTACTAACGCTATTCTGCTACCACAGAATCTCCCCCTTTTATTCCGTTCTTTTTATTTTCACATGACCTCAGTCGAAGAGCAAGGGCAATTCCCAGGACCTTTCAGGGACTTCAAAAATGACAGGAAGAAATCGCACCCCTACCATCGTATAAGAAGAAAATAAAACTAATAAAGCAAGGCTGCATTGTCCGTGGTACAGAATGCATTAGAAGAAAAAAAACAAATGGTCAAGGCTAGAGTATTTGATCTGTTCAACAAGTCAAGGCTGTAATGAGATTGAATTAAAAAAAAAAAAACTCTTGTCACTGTCATCAGGAGACAGTATGCAATTGCCCGGTTTGCTAGAAATAGCAGCTAACTATACCTCAACTCATACCATTAAATAATTAAAGGAATGCACAACGGATAATATACAAAAACACAGGATGGTCATATTAGAAAGCCTTCGATCAGTTCATAGGTCAGCGCAAAGAGGGCTTATCTGAGCTTAAACATCATCATCTTCAATATAGATAAGCCAGTATCACTAGTGCGCTTTCACCACCATACCCCTCGTCATCACCTTCACTCATAATAGAAGTCTTCTATTATTATCAGCGCCATTTGCAGCTTTTCTTCTCACTTTTGTCTTATTGTTATTAAATATTTATTTTTCTTCTCGCTAGTCAGTTTATCTACCCATCTATTTCTATTTATCTATCTATCTATCTATCTATCTATCTATCTATCTATCTATCTATCTATCTATCTATCATCTGTTTATCTGGTTGCTAACACAATTCATCTCATTGTACTTTTCTTGTACTTCTCAGCCTCTTCCTCCACCTTTTTTCTTCCCAGCCACGTTTACCTAAAAACTATATATATATTTTTTTATAAATACACTAATTCTCTCCTCCTGCTTGTCATTGTTCTTCCATCATTCATCAACACAAGACATACTCACAGCGTCTAGTCTTTCGACTCGCTAGAAACGCGCAATTTTATTCACATTGCAGAGATCTTTTTTCTCGAGGTGGTGGAGTATTTCACGAAAGTGAAAGTTGTAAATTAAAGCACACACACACACACTCTCTCTCTCTCTCTCTCTCTCTCTCTCTCTCTCTCTCTCTCTTCTCTCTCTCTCTCTCTCTCTCTCTCTCTTCTCTCTCTCTCTCTATCTATATATATATATATATATATATATATATATAAATGAAAGAATGGAGTCGAACGAAGATTTTAACAAAATTCCTTTACTCTCAACACATGTTTTGAAGACTGCATACTCTCAATTCCGAAGGAATAAAGGGTGCATTATGCCGTTTTCTCATCAGGAAAGACATCGCTCTCGCTCTCTCTCTCTCTCTCTCTCACTTTCTCTCTCTCTCTACCTCGCTCGCTCGCTCTCTGAACACTACATTTTTCTGAAAATTATCGGGAGAAAATTTGAAAAACTTTAAGCTTGGAAGAAATGTAACAAGAATCACACACACAGACGTTATATAGAGAAATTGTATAGCAAGGTGCAGGCGTGGTTCTGTGGGAAGAAGCTTGTTTCCCAATTACATGATTCTGGGTTCATTCCCAGTGCATGGTACCTTGGACAAGTGTCTTCTGCTATAGCTTTGGGTTGATCAAAGCCTTGTAAGTGGATTTGGTTGAAGGATTGGCTACCCCAATTGAAAAGGCCCAATCGTCCCCTTTTTGCATGCACGTCACCTACGTGCCCTTCCTCTTCCAGTCAGCTCCCCAGTTGCTGACGTCATCTCACACGCCACCTTAATCTTAAAGATCACATCCCCCCTACTCCACTTCGAAGTCCACAATCCAACCGGGAGGGCTCCTTGTGCGTCGAGATTTTCTCAAGCTTGGAACCTCGTTCTCCTCCTCTCCACAAACGTCATCCGACGAAGCGACAATCCTGTAAAGGTCCAAACATGTCGTAGCATTCCATCCACAGAGACGTTGTTTCTGGAATTGACTGCCATCACCGTTCCTCTGCTCCATTGAGACGTGCAGCATGCCTTGGTGGCTTAACCCAGACTTCCTTCCCTATGTTCCCACAGGCGGGTTCCTTCTCTTCCTCGTGGCACTCCAACGCTTTACTGGTATGCTTCCTTTCATATTTAAATACTGCTCTGTGTGGCACAGATTCTTCAGCTTGTCCGGATCGGGGAGACATGTTATACCAGAAAACTGCTTCCAGCAGTGAAATGTGCCCTCTTTCTACTATGGCCTTGACTGTCCAATGGTGCCTCTCTACGACTCCGTTACTTCTCGCCCTATATGCTGCTCTGAACAAGCAACACACTTTCCACCGGTCGAGCATATCCCTCAATGCTTCCAAATGAAATGCTGCCCCATTGTCCATTAGCAGTTCTTCCATGGGACCCCTCTCTAAAAACATCCTGTTTAAAATCTGCACAATCTCATCACCAATGCCCATCCTCAACTCCCTCCAAATGGCTATTCGGCCCAGCCCACAGTCGTTCATGGAGAGATATGTTCCCTGATGGTGGTGCGTCACATCCACAGCTAGTCTCTTCCAGTTGTGCTCCACTGAAAGGTTTGCAGTGCCATCATTTTGCCCCCGGGCAATTGCTGCAGTCAAATCCTTACATCATCAGGGAATCCACTTACGAACGCCAGTCGCATTGCTCTGTCCAGGCCTTCTCCCATAAACCCAGCTAGCATGGCCAGCCTACACACTTCCGCCACATATTCATCCTCCTGCTCTCCCGTCCATCTAATCGTTCCCAGCTTAACAAAGCTGTATACTCACACTCGGTATAAACCTCTCTCAGATGTCACTCCATCTTCTCGCTCAGTCATTCTTATTTGTCCATCTCGAGATATAGAGTCAATGTGCTCCCTTCTAAATATAGTGTCATAAGGCTTGCCATGTCACTAATGCCTTGCAATCTTGCCACATGACTGATTTTATGCATCCAGGCTACTACATCGCCCTCACCATTAAAGCGCCTGATAACATCACTGGCGATCCTAATTTTAGTTGCCATCGTGGAGATGTCTTATGTGGAGTGCCAAAATAACTTGTGGTGCATGCGGGAGATTAGCAGTAAGACACCTACCTTCTCTTCATCGATGCAAACCTCTCCAGTGGTAATGCACCCTTCCCCATGGCCCGACCTGAATGCTAAAAATAGCAGCTGCTGTCCCTCACCTTGTCGAAGAGCTCACACATCCAACACTCTCGACTATCCCGATTGAAAAGGCCCAATCGTCCCCTGCCTGCGTGCATATCACCTACGTGCCCTTCCTCTTCTGGTCAGCTCCCAAGTCCCAGTCAGCTCCCCAGCTGCTGACGTCATCCTACAATAACCAGTGTTACGTTTCCATTCCCTGTAACATAGCAGTTCAGCAAAAGAGACTGATAGAGTAAGTACCAGGCTTAAAAAAGTAAAAGGTACTGAGGTCAATTCATTCGATTACAAATTCTTCAAATCTGTGCCCTAGCATGGTCAGTCTAATGACAGAAACTTCATTGGAAATTGTTATTGGCTTGTTTATCAAGAAAGTTTACTGAAACACTTGATATTTCTCAGTCTTTCAATCTCCAAGTGATTGTCACAACTACACAACTATCATCATCATCATTTAGTGTCTACTTTCCATGCTGGTATGGGTCAGATGGTTTGACTGAAACTGGTAAGCTATAAAGATGCACCTAGATCCAATCTGGTTTGGTATGGTTGGATGCCCTTTCTAACACCAACCACTCTAAGAGTGAAATGGTTGCTTTATATGTGCCAGTTACATGACATCGGCATGATAATATATATATTATGTGCGGGTGGCACGTAAAAAGCACCCACTACACTCGCGGAGTGGTTGGCGTTAGGAAGGGCATCCAGCCGTAGAAACACTGCCAGATCAGACTGGGCCTGATGCAGCCTTCTGGCTTCACAGACCCCAGTTGAACCGTCCAACCCATGCTAGCATGGAAAGCGGACGCTAAATGATGATGATGATGATGATGATATATATATATATATATATATTATGACCTTCTTGCAGTTTCCATCTGCCAAATCCACTCACAAGGCTTTGATTAGCCCAAGGCTATAGTACATAACAATTGCTCATGATTCCACACGGTGGGGCTGAACCCAGAACTATGTCGTTGGGAAGCAAGCTTCTTATCGCACAGCCAATTCTCTTGGGCAGCAAGAAATAGCAGCCAGTTTTCTTCAACTCCCACTCTGCTGCTCAGTTCTCAGCATTTTGTTACTGTGACCCATTTTAACATTCCTGTAATCCTTTGTGGCCCTTTTTTTTTCAAAACATTTCTAAGGGACACACTTAACATTTGTTATATTTCTTCAGGGAAATGTTCCTCAAATTTTGTTTGCAGCAAATATTATGGTCTCACCATTATCTATGGTTTATTGTATAACATATTTTTGAATGCAATTGTGCATTGCAGAAGTCATCAGTCATTTTAAATTAAAAACACATGTTAATTAAATAAATAATTAATTATTGCACTTGCAGCAATGTAGTTAAAATGTTCGCTTCCCAATCACATGGTAACAGGTTCAGTCTCACTGGGTGTCACCTTGGACAAATGTCTTTTTGTCTTGATGCCACATGCTAATTGTAAACAAACCTCCCTGTCATACATGGTGTGTTGTTCATTTGGAATCTTCAGTGAAAACAAGTCCCACTATTGTGCTGTTTCTGTACAAAGGACTAGAGAAAATATTACTTTGCTTATAAACAGGTGAGAGTTGGTGACAGAAAGAGCATTCAACTGTAGGAAATCTATTTTACCCATTTACTGGGGAAATCAAATATATCCTCTCAAAATTCAATTACCCCTAATTGCAGGAGGCAATTTTTATTTTGTACTGTCCCATCTTTTGTTGAATATCATGTTCAAAACTATAATTTTTGCTGTGATATGTTAAGTTTATTGAGGAAATGTGATCTGTTGAAAATACTAATTCTATTTTTTTTTTTTTTTTGTGCTAGATATTTAATATAATCACTGAAATAACCATGAAATTCTATCTTGCATTTAAAGGATTAAATAAATTTTGTCTGACTGAAGCGAGAATAGAGAAGTGGGTTTTAAAATCAGTGGTGGTGGTGGTGATGGCGGTTGTGGCAGTGGTGGTGGTGGTGGTGGTGGTGGCGGCTGTGGCAGTGGTGGTGGTGATGGTGGTGGTGGTGGTGGTGGTGGTGGTGGTGGTGGTGGTTGGTGGCGGCGGTGGTGGCAGTGGTGGTGGTGATGGTGGTGGTGGTGGTGGTGGTGGTGGTGGTGATGGCGGTTGTGGCAGTGGTGGTGGTGGTGGTGGTGGCGGCTGTGGCAGTGGTGGTGGTGATGGTGGTGGTGGTGGTGGTGGTGGTGGTTGTGGTGGCGGCGGTGGTGGCAGTGATGATGACAACAATGACGATGGTGGTGGTGATGATGACAGTGACAACTACGACAGCAGCAACAACAACAACAGCAGCAACAATGACAACGACAACAATCTGTCAGACTTTCAAAACACACACACAAAATCCAAATATTTGCTATCACCTTTCATTTTATCAAATGTCTAAAAAGTAAAAACTGTTTTTTTTTTTTCTTTTAATTCTAACTTAGACAGTGACCCATATATTAGGAACAGCTGCATGGAAAAGGAATGACGCTTTGCATAATGTAGCCCTAAATATAATAATAATAATAATAATAATAATAATTGTGTACAGTGCTCAGGTGCACTACAACTCATCTAAAGTGTATATATAGTCAGGTGTAGTTTCGGCGGATTTCGGAAAGCATGAGGGCCTTAAAGGATGCAGTGTCATGGCAGTCAACAACTGATGCAGGCAGTTTATTCCATGCTTCAGCAACTCTGAGCGTGAAAAAATGTTTCCGAAAGTCATGGGAGCTGTGTTGTTTTCTGACTTTGTAGGCATGTCCACGTGTGTTAGACACATGGAGATCAAAAAGGTGTTCAGTGTTGTTGTTGGTGAGGTGGTTGATAACTTTGTGGGTGTTTACCAAGTCCGTCGCCAGACGCCGGAGCTTCAGTTTAATCCATGCTCAGGGAAACAAGGCGCTCAGAATATGGTAGGTGTCTGATGGAGGGTATGCGTTTGGTTGCACGTCTCTGGACAGATTCCAGGAGGTCAATGATATACTCAATGATAGGCTGGATTGCAATCAATTCCAGTTCTGGTCATATATCTGCTCATTCAGTGCCAACTTAAGATAAACTAAATCGTCATCATCATCATAATTTAACGTCTATTTTCCCAGCTGGTATGGGTTGGATGGTTTGACTGAAAACTTGTAAGCTGGGGAGCTGCACCAGGTTCCAATCTGATTGGGATGCCCTTCCTAATGTGAACCACTCCAAGAGTGTTGTGAGTGCTTTTCACATGCTATCAGCATTGACAGGGCACTGGCATCAGCCACAACTACGATTTCACTTGGCTTGACAGATCTACACAAGCACAGTATATCGCCAAAGGTCTTGGTCATCTGTCACTGCCTCCATGAGGCCCAAAGCTTGATATGTATATATATATATGTATATATATGTATAAAGTTCACTGTGTTTGTATACTCTATGCACAGCTGAACAGCTTGATTAATCTGTACCAAATTTGGCATGAAGGTTTTTCAATACTCAGAGAAGGTTCTGGCAGGGTCAAACTTTGGCCTTTGTCCATACAGGGGGCTGTAGCACCCCCTCCACAACCCTTCTATTTTTTTTCAGATTCTTATGTTTTCAATGGTGAAGATTCTGAATATGCAAAAAAACATTTTAAATTCAGCCCCACCTCCCAAATTTTAAATTTTAAAGTTATTTGCAAATTTTTTTCAATCTACATGGAAAAATACGGAGATTAAGAATATGGAAAAACAAAATTTTTATGAAGAACTCCATACACCCCTCACCACCCCATTCCATTGTCTAAAACTGAAAATGAACAGCTAAAAATATTAGCTAAATATCTGGAAAATTTCTGTGTTTGTGTGTGCGCGTATACAACAATTTCTACAACTTATGCGAATGAACAGAGAAAGTAAATAGAAATATGTTTCACATACCTGTCATATACTTCGGTTTTGTTTTTTCGCTTTAAAGGTAAACGATTCTGATAGAAGCATACACGATGTTGAATAATTTTCTGTCATACATCTACAACTCTACCTCTTTTTTTTTAAAGTAAAGATAAATGCTTTTTAATTGCGATAATAAAACAACGGGTTTAGTCCTTACCACCGAAATTAATTTCTCTTGCAAAAGAGAGGGTGGCATTTTCTCTCTTTTTCAATATTTGATAAGAGGAGAAAATATGTTGTTACCAAAAATGTTAATACTTTACTAACTTGATCGATCTGTCACTGAACCAGAATTTTAATTTCATTTGATACACACTTTGCTATCATTTATATGGAGAAATGCAAACATGGCATATAAAGATAACTTATTTTAATAGAATTTTTATGAGTACATTTCCATAAATGTTTTTCTTATGTACTAACCCCCCCCCCCCACCACACACACACACACACCTACACATTTATGCACATGGCTACACATGTACAAATTGCCATTTTAGAAGTTTTTATTATTTTAGAATGAAGAACACAAACATAGGCGCAGGAGTGGCTGTGTGGTAAGTAACTTGCTAACCAACCACATGGTTCCGGGTTCAGTCCCACTGTGTGGCATCTTGGGCAAGTGTCTTCTGCTATAGCCCTGGGCCGACCAATGCCTTGTGAGTGGATTTGGTAGACGGAAACTGAAAGAAGCCTGTCGTATATATGTATATATATATATGTGTCTGTGTGTGTGTTTGTGTTTGTCCCCCTAGCATTGCTTGACCACCGATGCTGGTGTGTTTACGTCCCCGTCACTTAGCGGTTCGGCAAAAGAGACCGATAGAATAAGTACTGGGCTTACAAAGAATAAGTCCCCGGGTCGATTTGCTCGACTAAAGGTGGTGCTCCAGCATGGCCGTAGTCAAATGACTGAAACAAGTAAAGAGTATAGGTTATGAGCCAGTGACTAAACTTGTAGTATTTTGTTGAGATTAATCCAATGACTTGACAGCAAGGTATGTAAGAAGTACTTTTCTGAAACAAAATTTCTGTGTATGGTTCTATCACACACTCATTCACACCAACACTTTCACAAAAAAGGTTGGTTACTGATAAACATAATTATGACTGGATAAAAGTTTGTTAAGTATTTACAATAACACCATATTCACTGAATACTAACCCTAAACCATAAATTTGTTTACAGTAGGACTGGTACTAAGCCACTGCCACCCCTGTGGTCACAGGGGGACCTCCGTGAAGAACTTGAATTACTATAATGTAAAATTTAAAATTTGATGTTGTATACAACTTAAGTAATTTTCAGAAGAAAAAGAAACAGTAAGGTTTCTAAATAACAAAAGGTCTTCATACAGATGCCCGCCCAGTGGAAATTCTTATATTGCTTTGGGTTGATTTAGACTCTTTTTCACTTTCCTTCCAGTTCAGAAATATTGCAGAAAGGAAACAGAGCCAAATATATTGTATCATTTACATTTGTTTATTCAAATCCCAGATTGGACCAAATGTGGCTATATATTATATGCATAGTGACAGTTGTCTTACGTGTGCAATGCATATAAAAAGAACTCCTTGAGATCTTTAATCTTCCTCATTACAAACAATGCCAAAGAAAGAAAGAAAATTTCTTCTTTTTTTTTTCTATATAAGTCAGTCATTCTGCTTGGGTGCTCAAGCTAGTAGGTTCATCATCATCATCATCATCATCATCATTTATGGAAAACGGACGCTAAATGATGATGATGATGATGATGATGAACCTACTAGCTTGAGCACCCAAGCAGAATGACTGACTTATATAGAAAAAAAGAAGAAAACAAATGAAAAACAAACATGCAGCACAGAGTTTTGTCGGTGAACAGGTTGCGGTCTCAAAGTAATGAAAATATTTTGACAAATTAAATTTAAATGAATCTAATGGTTTTTGTGTGTTTCTTAAATGGCTTATAAATACCTTCCATGCTGCAATTGTTTTCGTTCCAGCACAATCTCAGATCAGGTCACTTGCTATGCAAGTAAATCTCTGTAAAATGAAAAACCCTAAAACCAATATATATATCAACCAACAACTTCACAAGCTAGACATAGAATCATGTCAATGACCAGGTTGTAGTTTTTACAATGTAAATTTTTGACACCAAATAATAAACATTTAAGCTAAGTTAATAGTCATTCTATGTTTTTGAATGGCTGATATGTATCTTCCATGCTGCAATCATTTTAGTTTCAAAACATGATCTCAGATCAATTCCCTTGACTGGAAAGATAACCCTCTAAAATAAATAAAAAGTCCATTCTCAAAATTAATTATTTAACGACAAAAGATAGCTGTTAAAGAATTATCAACAAATAATGTTGTTAAGTTAAACTAATACGGACATTGGTGTTGTGGTCAAGAAGTTTGACTGCATCCTCACAGTCTTCAGTTCAATCCTATTGTGTGACATCTTGGGTAAGTAAGTGCCTCCTGCTGCAGCCCAAGGTTGAGAGCAATGCCTTGTGAATGAATTTTGAAGCTGAGTAAAAGCGTGGTTGCCCTTGCATACAGACTCATCTCTTGCAACACTCTCCAGCTGAGCATCCCTAACCTTGTGGCCTCGCAAGTGCTGTGGTCACGTAAAAAGCACCCAGTACACTCTGTAAAATGGTTGGTGTTAGGAAGAGCATTCAGTCAAAGAAATCATGCCAAAACAGACATGAAGCCTGAACAGCCCTTCAGTAGGTCAGCTCCTGTCAAACCATCCAAGCCATGCCAGCATGGTAAATGGACATTAAATGATGATGTTGATGATGATGAGAATCTGTATTGGTGTAGAAACATTGTGTATGTGTGTTTGTGTGTGTGTGCATGTGTGTTTCTACATGTATATATATATATATATATATATATATATATATATATATATATAACTGGTATCGTTTTAAGTCTTTGTTACTTATTGTTTTAGTATCTCAACATGCCCACAGTCCCATGACTAAAACAAATACGAGAATGAAATAATAAAAGAACTAGTCCATGCTGGTTGGAATCTATCTAAGTTATTTGTAGGAAAACAATTTCAAGAAAACATTTGTAAGAGTTCTTAAAAACTTGATGCAATATCTCAACATTCAGTGAAAATGAAAATCTGACAGTTGTGCACTATACATCTGTACTCTAGGCATAACTGCCTGGAACTAACTTAGCCTACCAGTGCAAAAATTTTCGCACATGTGCAGGAGGTGTAGTGTCACCTCTCACCCAAAGAATTTTGCTCACACAGCATTAGTTTTGGCAGGAAGGTGTCCATCAGACACCTACCATATTCTGAGCGCCTTGTTTCCCTGGGCATGGACTCACTGAAGCTCCGGCGTCAACCACCTCACCAATAACAACACTGAACACCTTTTTGATCTCCATGTGTCTAACACACGTGGACATGCCTACAAAGTCAGAAAACAACACAGCTCCCATGACTTTCGGAAACATTTCTTCACGCTCAGAGTTGCTGAAGCATGGAATAAACTGCCTGCGTCAGTTGTTGACTGCCATGACACTGCATCCTTTAAGGCCCTCATGCTTTCCGAAATCCGTCGAAACTACACCTGATTATATATGCACTTTAGATGAGTTGTGGTGCACCTGAGCACTGTACACAATGTTTATTATTATTATAAAGTCGGTTACTTGTGAATGTACCTCAAATGTATGTATATATGAATGAATGAATTAATGAATGAATGAGTGAGTGAATGAATAAATGAATGAATGAAAGAAAGCCAAGGCCATAATTGAAGACACTCGCCCAAGGTGCCACGCAATGGGACTAAACCCAAAACCACATGGTTACGAACCAAACTTCTTAACTGTGCAGCTATGCCAGTGCTTCACACCCATTTTAATAAAATCATCCTGTTGGTCTGATATATTTAGAAGTGTGATACAACCCTGGTTTTATTTGTTTCATCAAATTCCGTGTCAAAGACAACTGGAAAATGAATTTTTTATCAAAGTGATTCATAGATTTCTTAACTTCTGATCTTGTATGTAACCATATCAAAATAGATCATTGAAACTGTATCCAATGATTCTATGTGGCACCAGTCCCATAGGTAGAATAAAGTTGAAGGGAAATTTAGCTGCTATTTCAAACAAGTTGTACAACCACATAGCACTTGTCTTGTTGGCTGACTGAAGGTGAGTAATATACTGAGATTAACCTTACCTCATTTCCTAGAAGTGTCGTTGCATCTCATTAAAAGTATATTTTAAATATGTACATTTTAAAGGGCAGCAGATGTTGTTTCACTGTTGGTAATAACTGTTCAATAAGTCTAGCTTTGTAGCTTACCAGCCACCCAGCTGTCTGTCTGCCTGTCTATTTCCCTACCTATCCACACACACACACGCACACGCACACACACATATATATATACATATTTTATATATTAAAAGGCAAGTTGTCTATCTGTGTGTGTGTGTATTGTTTGAACCACTTCTACTCCTACAATTTTCAGCCAAATTTCAACAAGTGCTCCTTTGACTTAGAACATCTTTTCTTATAATTTTTTCCTCGAAATTCCACGCCCCCAACATAAATAGACTATTTTCAATTCACCTAGGATCTGAACCCACCACGTCTATGCAACAGTATGCATTTGATTTTATATATTAAAAGGCAAGTTGTCTGTCTGTGTGTTGTGTGAACCACTTCTACTCCTCCAATTTTCAACCGAATTTCACCAAATTTGACATGTGTACTCTCTTTGACTTCGGACGCTTTTTCTTATAAATTTTTCCTCAAAATTGTGTGCCCTTAACATAAATAAAATACTTTCAATTCGCCTAGGATTTGGCTTGAGCCAGCAAAAAAACGTGACACACACCCAGCTGGAAAAAAATTAATATTTTACTTTGTCAGCTGTGGTGAGCTCTTATTGACTGCTTGCACAGTACTGCCAGCAGTATTCACTTACAAGTTACGATTTGCCTCTGTTTTCCCATACTCTTTTACTTGTTTCAGTCAATTGACTGTGGCCCATGCTGGAACACCGCCTTTAGTCGAGCAAATCGACCCCAGGACTTATTCTTTGTAAGCCTAGTACCTATTCTATCGGCCTCTTTTGCTGAACCACTAAATCTGCTGGCTCAATGGTTTTCCCTTCAATGGTAGAATTAGTAGTCAAGACTATTTAAGCATTTTGTCTAATCAAATTCATCCTATGGTTGCGGAACAGTTTACGGAGAGAAACACAATTTTTCAGGATGATAATGCACCAATTCACACAGCTAAAGTTGTTACTGAATGGCACAAGGAACATTCTAGTGAAGTTGAACATCTTATCTGGCCACCACAGCCCCCAGATCTCAATATTATTGAACATTTATGGTGCATTTTAGAAAAACAAGTAAGGAGTCAATATCCTCCACCATCATCAATACAAGAACTGGAGTCTGTTTTAGCTGAAGAATGGACAAAAATTCCTTTAAAACAATTCAAACTTTGTATGAGTCCATACCTCGTAGAATTCAAGCTGTAATTACTGCCAAAGGCGATCCTACCCCATATTAAAATAAATTTGTCTGAAATTTTAAGGTGTTTCCATTATTTTGTTCAACCCCTGTATATTATGTTATAATTTGTTAATGTTGTCTCTACAGATATTCTATAGAAATTATAGTGAGTGATGTAGGAATTACCTTAACAAGTAATGTAAAGCACATTGCTGACACAGTAGGACACAATATAGACTTATGAAAACATTTAATATACTTTATGGTATATTATTGTTGCCTAACAAAATACCACATCCCTACAAGTTGTTAATACGTTTTAATTATTATTATTAATTTTGTTCATCATGTACAAGTATATGTATATTCATCATTATTTTATTTATTTTATTTAATTTTAGAAAAATGGAAGCATACCTTTTACATGCCAGAGTGTGTTGCACTTATTTTGTGCATGACTTTTGGCTCGCCCAGTATATATAAGATATATATAAAAGAAGTACAGACAATTGAACTATCAAATACTTCACTAGTTTTTGAACATAAAGTGGCAAATCAGTGTGATAAGTGTACATAACCTGTGAGGTAATTGATACAATGTGTTAGTTGACAGATCAAGAAGAGACGCGTGCTGGAGGTAGGTAACTAACAAAGTCAATATGGGTTTCTAGGTGACATTAAAGTGTAAATTATCTATAACTAAATATGAGAGTCAAGTTTACTTAACTAAATTACAAAGTATAAGTTGAATGGTTTGAGATTAGAGAATTAGATAGACAGTATTAAAAGCTTATTAGATAAGAGTTTTTAAGTATAAAATGTTTATAGTGCGGTGTGAGCATTTTACCCCAAGTTCACTAGATTTATCAAGGACATTACTTGAACATTTTAGTATTTCTCATAAATCAGTGCTGCAAGGTCTACACCCATACCTTGTTGTTTGAATGGGATATTGCATGTTTGATTATGTTTCAGGTAATTTGGAATCCAATATTTTCGTCCTTTAATTACCAAACATTTTTGTGAGCGATGTAAGCTTATATATCTATTTATATAAAAGTCTTGTTATGTGTGTGTGTGTGTGTGTGTGTGTGTGTAAACCAGCATAACTTCTGAAGTTCACAACTGATTTTCTCCAAACTGAGAACATACATTACTTATGTTCCAGAGATGGTTTTTAGACTCTTGAAATTTTTCACAAATAGAGTAACGGGCCATGTGGGAGCAGAAAACACCCTTCCCTGGGTTACGTGGAGAAGGGAGGTAACTTCTTGCGAAGTAACTTTCAGAAATTGATTGTCTCCTTTACATCCAACATGACTAGTCCGCTAAACGTTTTTCATCGTTTTAAAATATCGATACTAATGCTTTTTATTGACATTTACTGTATTTTAACATGTATAAGGAACCCCCCAATTTTTGGGGCTTAACATTTGGAAAAAAGGTTTTGTAAAGGATTAGGTAAATTTTGATAAGTGCGCCCACACTTATCAGGTAATGTGTTTCATTTTTGTGTGGGGAAGAGAGAGAGAGGGAGATACGAGAGACTAAGGATATAGTAAGAAAGAAAAGGCTTTCTATGAAAGAGAGGAGAGACATAAATGAAATGAAAAATATCTTCCCCGGGCCGACCAATGCCTTGTGAGTGGATTTGGTAGACGGAAACTGAAAGAAGCCTGTCATATATATGTATATATATATAAGTGTGTGTGTATATGTTTGTCCCCCTAGCATTGCTTGACAACCAATGCTGGTGTGTTTACGTCCCCGTCACTTAGCGGTTCGGCAAAAGAGACCGATAGAATAAGTACTGGGCTTACAAAGAATAAGTCCCAGGGTTGATTTGCTCGACTAAAGGCGGTGCTCCAGCATGGCCGCAGTCAAATGACTGAAACAAATAAAAGAGTATACTAATGAGATGTTTTTCATCTCTCTCTCTCTCTCTCTCTCTCGCTCACACACACACACAAACAAATGTATAATACTGTGGAAGTGAAAACAAATGATTTTTCTTAAACACACAAGATATAGTATGTAAATTAAGGACGGTTTTAAAAGATACAATATTCAAGATATAGTTATTTAAACTGATTCTTTGTACATAGCGAAAACTGATTCTCTCACTCTCAAATAGAATTTCGGGCAGGAAAACTTGCAAATGGAAAGTGAATTTTTTTTTTATCTCTAAAACACTCTGTACCACTTAAATCTGTTCTGCAATCTGGGATAAATATATCCAGTGATTTTAACAAGTATGAAAACGATATTTTGTTTTTATATTACTCTTTTACTTGTTTCACACAAACACAAAAATTCTCCTGGGGATACATTCTTGTCATTACCACTAATTTCTATAACTTTAGCATTTTCTTCTTTTCAAAGTTGTTTGAATTTTCAATCTTATGTAATCCACACTCTCTAAAACATATTTCTGTGAAATGTTGGGGATGGGGGTGAAATTTCCGAGGGTTCCACCCAACCCCTTCCCTTGTTTTCTGGACAAAAAGTGTTTTGTAGCATATTAGGTCACCATAATTCAGTCAATGGGAAAAAAAAAATTTCTAATGATGCTGGATTGTGTTCCGATTTCCCATCACCCCTTGTTTTCCGACCAAAAATAAGGGGAATGTGGCACATTAGGTCAGGATACTTGATTTCACGCAAAAAATCCAAGGTTTTTCTTTCTTAGTAAAATGCGTGTGGGTACACTTATCAAAATTTACCATGTGTACTCTTAAGAAGAATATTAATAAATTATCTTCACAAGTTAAGTTTTATCAAAAATATTTTTTATTAATCATAGAAACCATTAAATTCCTCATTACTCTCATCTGATACATCATAATCAGATACAACTACTTGTAGTTCATTATTATCAGAGTCACCGTCATTGTAAATTGCATTGTCCTCCGTACCATCCATGTTGTTGCTTACGATGCACTTTTGAAAGGCCTTTACAATCACTTTGTTCTTCATGCCATTTGCTTAGCCACAAACTTCGCTAATTGTTGGCTTCCTAACTTTTCCTGTTGGTGAGGTTGGAGTCACCCACTTGCACCCTTCATTTCTCATTAGTTCCTTGAATGATTTGTTGTTACTGATGTCCAGAGGTTGAAGTGATGTGATGCCTTTTAATGCTGCCATTATTTTTTCTTCACCTCTTCCACATCTGCAAATTCCGTAACACCAGCCTTCATCACCAGTGATGACCTTCAAAAAAAAACAGTTTGGATCAACTTCCAACTGTTCTTTCAGTTCACAACATGCATTTAATCTTGACTGCTTTCGATCTTCTGTGAGCAAGTGAGGCACAAATTTTGCTGCAACTCTTTTCATTTGCAATTCCTTGCCCAAAATTCGTTGGCAGGAGCTCTAGAGTACACCAGTCATATCAACAAGTTCATCAATTGTTTGGTGATGGACGGTCCACCAAGATCAGTTCGTGAATTTTTATGATGTTTTCATTCGTTTGGGAGGGCAAAGGCCGTCCTGAATGAGGTTGGTCTTCAAGCGACCATTCCTAATGCATGCAAGCTACTCATAAACTTGTGTTTTGCCCATGGCAGTGTTCTTGTAAGGTGTTTGAAGCATGACAACTGTTTCAGTCGCTGTTTTCCCCAGAAGAAAACAGAATTTCGCAGAAGCACGTGGTTCCTTTATTTCAGCCATCACAAAAATCAATGAACAGGGGAGAAGCACTGCAAAACAAAGACGCACCATGTGGCAGTACAATTCCACTGCCCACTGCCTGTTGGTGGTTTGATGCCTGAGGGTCATATCAAGTGGCTTCTAATGACAGAAGCCTGAACTACAATGGGTTTGTCCCACATAGAATGTTTCCAGTTACTTTTGGGTACCTCCTCGTATATGCAAATGATAACAATCCATGCAAGTCAATGAGAGAGATGTAACAACTAAATCTTCCTCAAATTACACCTTACTATCTTAAAAGGAAACTCTGAATAATGTAGTCCTGGATGCAGTTGCTCAGAATAAAGAAAAAACACAAAACAGGATGACTATGGCTAACATATCTTTAAAAATAGATGTGCTGGATTAAGGCTGATCTGGAGCTAATCAACTACATAAGCCTATAAGTCCATAGAAAACATACCCAATATTTAAGTACATCATACATCCCTTAAGAGGGGCTCAACACTCTCAAAACACAATGTATGCAGAGAGGTCAATAAGCGAATCACTATGAGGTCACTTGTTCTTTTAGAAATAGCAGCCAAATCTCTTTCAGATCATACCCTAGTCTTAAATAAGGAAAGACATTGGATAATGTATTCTCAGATATGCTAATCCAGACAAAAAAAAAAAGAGGATAGATGTGGCTGGAGTGTATTTGATCACAGATCTGCTCAGTCAGTACTGATCTTGAACTAAACAACAACTTTATAGAGATGTGCTGCCACACTATTTCTGAATGATGGAACTGAAGTCTCATCAGGCAGTGAAACACCTCTGTATGTGTTTTCACCATCACATCAGAGCTGCTAGGAGCCACCCATTGATGTAGTAGACAAGACTCCCACACAGCAGCCTAAGCTTTGTTGAGTCAGATGGTGTGACTGTGGACAGATGTTTCTACCTCCTCAGCGCTTGTTCTTGCTGCACAACTCATCCTCTCTCTTGATTCAGATGTAATAGTTTGCTTTCTCAATTATAAAAAAATTGCACCTTTTGAAAGTACAATTTTAATGGAAACCTAAGCTCAAATAAAAAGAGAAAGTAGTTAGACATAAAGTCATTGGTCAATTAAACTTTTCCACAACCATCTTTTTTTCAATTGAAATACACTGCCTATGAGTTTTAATTTGTTTTGAAAAAACCACAAGAACTTGGGTGCAAGTTTTCCATTATTTAGCTGCTGGAGCACTCATGTATCTCCTCTACAGTGGGACATCTGTTACTGTTGCTCTTTCCTATTTTAGCCCCTCTCTACCTAGCACAACCAAGGAGACACAAGAAGAAATGGTGATGTTAGATCTGACTGCATAGGATCTCATAAAAACTGAGATGATGTAAGAATTTGATGCGTTGAGATATTTTACTTTTATTCTCAAGACCTTTTCCAGGGCTTCCATTGAAAGCATTCATGTGTCAGTTGATGGTGTTTTTGTCAATCATATTTCACTCTCGAGTCTTTGGTTGACATGAGACTGTGGTAGAAGACAATTGCTCAAAGTACTATGCTGTGGGACAGAACCCAAAGCCATGCGGCATCAAAATAAACTTCTTAACCACATAACCATGCTTGCACTGTTATGTAAAATATGACAGTAGTTTGTATGGGTACTGCAAACCCACACAAACATGAAAATGATAATGACAATATTTATTTCTTTATTGCCCACAGAGGGCTAATCATAGAGGAGACAAACAAGGACAGACAAAGGGATTAAGTTGATTACATCGGCCCCAGTGTGTAACTGGTAGTTATTTTATCGACCCCGAAAGGATGAAAGGCAAAATCGACCTCGATGGAATTTGAACTCAGAACATAATTATAGATGAAATACCACTAAGCATTTCACCTAGCGTGCTAACGATTCTGCCAGCTTCCCATCCTTATGACAATATTGACATCATTCACATAGATTCCAGAAGGTAAAAGAGAATATTTTACAATATTTTATTTGTAAATATACTATTTAACAGAATTGGTAAAAATCAGAATTTACAAAACTTAAGTCAGCATCATAATAACATAGTCCTTATAAAAAAAAATGTAAATGCTTCTTAAGTCTCTAGGGGCTCATAACAGCCAGCACTCTGCTCCAGTAACATGAACATAAATAGATGACAGATTTAATATCCTTTTGCATATGGCATAACTCTATCCACAAGTCACATTCACAGCAAATTGTCTGTTACATATTCCCCCGCAGCAGCAAAGTGTATTAAGGCAATGTCAAATTGAGCCTACTTTCCCAGTAGACAATAAAACTATGAATTGGCTGTAGTGGATTTCAACAGAGTACATATGCCATGTCCATTTTGGTTCAATAAGGTAATAGCTACATTAACCATTTATGATGATGAGGATGACGATGATGATAATGATGATGTTCGTCTGTGTGCTCTCTTTTTTTTGTGAGATCGAGAGTGTGTTTTCTTATGGTTTCTGTCTTTTTTGTGTCTATGGTGATTTAATGTTTTTTCTTTTGAATGTTTGCTATCAGGAGAAAGTGAATTGAGATGAGAATTTTCCAAAGATCTTGACCGAGAACGAGAGCGCTTTCTTGGAGGAGAACGTGATCTGGAACGCTTTCTTGAAGGAGAACGTGATCTGGAACGCTTTCTTGAAGGAGAACGTGATTTGGAGCGCTTTCTTGAAGGAGAACGTGATCTGGAGTGCTTTCTTGAAGGAGAACGTGATCTGGAGTGCTTTCTTGAAGGAGAACGTGATCTGGAGCGCTTTCTCACAGAAGAACGTCTGCTACTTCGTCGACTATAAGATGAAGAGGGACTAGAATCACGGTGCTGGCTGTGACGAGAACGGCTGGAACTATGTCTCAAAGGTGATAGAGAATGTCGCCAAAATGACCGATGGTGTCTTGAGGAACGGTGTCTTGAATGAGATCGATAATCATCACGGTTGTTATGGTGGTGAATATTCTCCGAACGGAAATTTCTATCTGTGTGCTGAAACTCCCGGGTTGGATTTTTAAAGACATGTAGAAAATTGCAGGACTTTCCTTTGTGGCACCGATTCTCACTGTACAGACCTTGAAAGAAATAAAGTTTAAAAATATAAATACATTGAAACACATCATATTTAAGCTCTAAAGTCTTTAAAATAGTAGAAATTAAGTAAAATAATATTAACTTCTTTTAACTACACACAGCACACAGACAATGTTTTCAGAGAATGGGGTACAGCCAACTGAGCTGACCTCATTGTATTACAGGTACATATTTTATCAGCTTTAAAGAGATAAAAGGGAATGCTGTCCACACAGGGATTTAAGCACTGAATGTGACAAACTAGTAAAACTACATCCATACAACTTCTCTGTGCACTAATCCAGGGAAAGTTGCCAGGCAAAGTCCTCAGGTCCCTTCTCCATAGGATCCTATCAGAGATGACAATCATTATACTTTGTGGCTGGATTCCCAAGCGTGAACAACAAAGACTATGTATATTATCTAGCCACCTAGGTCATGCTGGATTATGTAGTCCCAGATACACTTTAAAAGATGGGATGGATACAGCTGAAATGTCTTTGATCATCACAGGTATGTTCAATACAAGGCCAGATATTAGAAAACAGGTGCAGTGAAGAGTACAGCTGACCCTATTTGGTCCCAGTGGGATCATAATCAGAGAAAAAAGAAGACAAAATATGTTAAGTCATTTAGTCAGTGCCCCATTGTTTCCCACAACTTCATATCACACTGGTTAAAATTCTATTAAAAGTACTTATATGTAGTGTAACCCAGCCAGTTAGAAATAGCAGCTAAATCTATTTTAAATAAAAGACAAACTGGCAGAATCATTAGGGTGTCATCCAAAATACTATGTAGTATTTATTCCACAACAACTTTCCTTCTAATTTTCTTGCAGTGGGTCCTCCTCCTCATCTTTCTTTAACATCCATGTTCCATGCTGGCATGGACTGGACTGTTTGGCAAGATCCAATGGGTTCAAATGCTGCATCAAGCTCCAGTCTTTGCTTTGGTTTGATTTCTACAGCTGGATGCCAAATCAGACTGGAGCATGGTGCAGCCCCTCAGCTTACCAGCCCTGGTCAAACCATCCAACCCATGCCAGCATGGATAATGGACACAAAATGATGATGATGATTTACAGGTACCGCACTCCACACTCATATCTACTATACCCCACCCTCACACCTGCCGTATTGCGCTCTTCTCATACGTGTTGTTCATCACAAAAGATGATGAACTAATTAGAAGTTATGAACTTACCAAACTCCAATCAACTGTTCAAAGGTAATTAATCTAACAGCTGTTTGTTATCTACTAAGATAAAGTTATCTAATTTGTTACGTATTTTTTTCAGTTTCTAATCAACAACACCACTTAACATTACCCATTTACTTATCACCAACGAAGCCTCAATTGAATTCAATAACTTTACTGAAAAGGCCTCTGGCTACAAAATTCAGTCTCAACCCAACCCATGCCAGCATGGAAAAACATGCAAAAATGAACGAACATGGAGTTGTTTTAATTCTTTTATCTGTTTAAGTCATTAGACTGAAACCAGCCTGGGGCACTGCTTTGAAGTGTTTAGCTTGCAATACTAGGGGGCGCACACTCTCCTACCCTGATGTAATCTCCAGGGATACAGGCATCCAGCAACAGGACCTCCGTAATACCATGATGGACCGTGAAGTCTGGCGTAGCATGGTAAATTCCATTGTCTCGACCACGGTCGAACAATGATGATGATGATTAGCTGGGTGAATTGACCTCAGTTTTTGTTTTTGTTTTAAAAGTCTGGTACTAATTCTATTGGTTGCTTTTGCCAAACCACTATGTTGTGGGGATGTTAACAAACCAACACCAGTTGTTGAGCAATGGGGAGACAAACATAAAATGAGAGACACCATGCTAGTGCATCGCTTTGAAGTGTTTTTGTCACACAATTCGACCCCCAGGACTTATTTTTAACCCTAGTACTTATTCTATTGGTCTCTTTGCCAAACTGTTAAGTTACGAGGATGTAAACACACTAAGACCAGTTGTCAAGCGATGACACACACACACACAAACATACACACATATACAAGCTTCTTTCAGGTTCCGTCAACCAAATCCACTCACAAGGCTTTAGTTGGTCTGAAGCAATAGTAGAAGACACTTGCTGAAGGTGCCACGCAGTGGGACCGAACCCACAACCATGTGGTCGGGAAGCAAGCTTCTTGCCACACAACTGCTTCATTGCAGTTTCTACCAACCAATTCCACTCACAAGGCATTAATCAGCGCAAGACTATATAGTAGAAGACATTATTTGTCCAAGGGGACATGCAGTTAGGTAGAATAGGAAACTATGTGCAGATGTGAAGTTCATATTTGCACAACTATACCTGAATCAATTCCCCTGCACTGAAAATGTAAAGCTTTTATATTTGATTAGAAGACAAATAACATTCTAGCTAAATTTCCATTTTTCTACATCTACTGCTAAACCACCACCCTCTAAACCACCATTACTAAATTTTGTTAAGTATTTGATCACCTATTTCCTTCTATTTACAATATACTGAATAAAAGGCATTTATCATTTATTGAATAAAATCAATAATCTATCTAAAAATTGTTTCGTTTTAGCTTACATTGATTTTTTTCTGTATTTACATGAATGAATTGCTTTGTTGTCGATACAAATCATTTTCACAGCTGGTGAACTTCCAACTGCAATCATTCAACCATAAACCAAGAATAAAGCCTGTTTATGTTCCCCAATCAAACAGAAATAAGGAGAGGTCAAGCGTCTTGTTCCATGGCACAATTAAAATTTGAACTTTTGACCAAGAGGTCAACAGCTGGAAAAATTAATCCCACCTGTATTATGCAACACAATGGATTAGTGAGATTATTGTAAATAAACATGAATAAAGAGCTTTTATAAGTGATTTGTATGCTATATTTAATAACTATTCATTGCTGTGTTGAGCAGAGCTATCACCCTCTCCAATCATGTAAAAAAAAAACAACAACCATGAAGCTAAAAAAGTAATAATGAATTTCACAAACCCAGACACATTTCCGACAATCCATAAAACTATTACAATAAGTTCAGAACACTATATTTCCAATAGCAATGGTAAATACAGAGGAGAACAAACAATAGCCTGTCATGTTTGAACCATGAGTTTACTTAACATGTCTGAACTTAAACTTACAAGAGGTGTGGGAGTGTATAGGTCCAAGCTGTCACATTGCAGCTCATATGGTGTAACTACTTCCTGTTGGAGTGTAAAGGAGCTGTTATTTGCAAATGTTGAGCTGACTGACTATGCCATCATAGGTCTGCTTGAGAAGGACTGACCTTGGGTCACAGCAACAACAACAGACAAGGTGAATTGGTAGAGCCATTAGAGTATCAGAGAGCAATGCCTCATGATACTTTTTTGTAACTCTCTATGATCTGAGTTCAAATCCATTTGAATGTCAACTTTCGTTTTAACCCTTTTTTGGGGTCAATATAAAAGAACCACTTCAGCGTGGTGGTTCAGCAGAACTGTAAGATTGTAGGTGTGGATGCCTTGTAGCATTTACTCTGGCTCATTATAGTCTGGGTTCAAATAGTGCTATGGCCTACAAGACAATCTATTGCCCATATTATCACCACCATCTGGCACCAGTGTGTCTATTGGAGTCCACTCTATTTCAAGCAAGCAGGCTAAGTCTCTGGTTTGAGCATGTCTTCTTCCCCCTCATCCACTAGTCTTGGAGGCCATTCCTACTCTCCTGATTAAAGTTTAAAAAAAAAAAAAAAAAAAAAAAAAAGCGGTTAAGAAGCCTGCTCCCCAACCACAGAGTCATGGGCTCAGTCCCACTGTATATGTGGCATCTTCTACTATAGCACTGGCTGACCAAAGCCTTGTGAATGGATTCAGTAGACAGAACCTGGAAGAAGCCTGTTGTGCATATATGTGCATGTGTGTATAAGCATTCAATGTGTTGTGTCATTGTGTTTGTCCTCCACCACTGCTTGACAACCGGTGCTGGTTTGTTTATGTCCTCATAACTTAGCAGTTCGACAAAAGAGAAGATTGAATATCAGGCCACAGTCCAATGACTGAATCAAGTAAAAGATGAAAGATGATAACAAGTCTTGTTAATGACTCAAGTGTGAGAATTTGACACAAATAAAATAGTCAGTACCGTACTTTTTATTGTAATACCATATGTTTAACTTGGTGCCAGTCTACCAAGGAAAAGATTGAAAAAAAAAAAAAAAAGAGTAACCAAAAAGAGGAAAAAAAATCAGTGAGACAAGCCTTATGCTTTATTTTGCAAAGGTTTAATCTCATGAATAAATAGAATGACAATTCTCTGCTTACCGCAAATAGCAGCACCCCATTTCTTTATTTCAACAAAATGGCAAGACAACTGTCGGCCACCATACCAGCGACCATTAAATTTGGTAAATGCGTTGAAAGCATCCTCTTCACTGGGAAAAAAAAAAAAAAAAAATCAGAATAGATGTCAAATACAGAAAGTATGTATAGCTGTAAGAATATCATAAGACAAATGCTATTATAAGAGCCCATTTTAAGGTGACAAGCTGGAAGAATCATTAGTGTGGGGGACGAAATGCTTAGTGGTATATCACCCATTGCTACATTCTGAGTTCAAATTCTGAGGTCGACTTTGCCTTTCATTTTTTTCAAGGTCAATAAATTAAGTCCCAGTGAAATACTGGGGTTGATGTAATCAACTAGCCTCCTCCCCAAGAATTTCAGGCCTTGTACCTATAGTAGAAAGGATTATTAGAGCCCATTTTTTCCCCAAATTCCGCCAAGGTTGACTTTACCTTCCATCTGTCTGGGGTTGATAAAATAAGTACCAGTTAAGTACTGGGGGGGGGGGGGGGCTGATGTAATCAACTTAACCCCCTCCTCGAAATTACTGGCTTTGTGCTAAAAATTTGAAACCATTATTAGAGTCCATGTCTACAGTGGAGTCTTTTAAAATTATTGTTTTAATATTTATTTTTCTAAGCTAAAGCTGATGAGATAGAAGTTTATTGTTTTTAACATCTGAGATGCTCATGAAATTGGAAAGAAAGACAAACACTGCAAAACATTCAGTTTGCAAAATGGAAAAAGTAAGTTGTACTTTGATATTATTTGCATAGCCTTATGCAAATGATATGACTTTCTCCTCAGCCTTCTATTTCAAAATGTGTATGTGATTGTGGCTACTACAGTAGAATCTGCTTCTCAAAATAGTCTGGTTTCATGCCACTTCCAATCAGTCCTTCCTGAGTTTCTTGTCTCACCATCTCCAATCATATATGCTGTGTCCATCCCCATTCCTTGCCAAGCACTAACCACATTTCCTGGAAGGGTCAGTCCTAGAGAAATGCTTCCTTTCCATTTTTCGCCTACAGCTGTTCATTAATATCAATCATGTTGAGCACAAATCTCAGAGGGCCTGTGAAGGCCTCATCTTCCACAGCAAATCATTTGAAATAAGGAAAGTATTATCTTATAGCAGGATGTGATCTGTCAAGTTCACCATTTTGCTGTGATGTAGACACGGAACCTATTTTTGTCTGTTCGATAAAATAAGACTAGCAGAGTTATCTACCTTGTCCTGATACTTTGCTATAGCTGACAAATTATCATGAACATCCTGTGATAAGTAGTCTAACATCTTGACCTGACATTTATTGTGATCAATTAATGTTAAGAAGCTCAGGTTTACCACTGGAATAATAATTCTCTCTAACTACTTTTAGGGAATCTCTATGAAGTGACACTACATGCAAGAAATAGCAGTAAAATCTCCCTCAAATCACACCCAACTATCTTAAAGAAAAGGGTAATATGATTTCGTTAAATTTCTTTCAATCACTTATAACATGCAAATGACACTCAACAACTGGAAGCCACTTACGCCTGCCTCGCCTAAGGAAATAGTTAGTACAGTATTTTCTGTTTTTTAGATGTTGTGGTGTAGTTTAAGGAAGATTTGGCTGCCATTTCTAGCAGGTCAAGAGATAATGTAAAATTTTTGCCTTCATTGTGCATGCTTATTGCCATGACAACAAACAATTGTGACTTCCGATATGTGGCAATGGAAGTTTTTGATTGGCTAAAATTACATCACTTATGATGCTTGTAACTTCTTTATTGTTAATTTCTAGAAAAAAAAATTAATGTGATTTTCATCAAAAAATTAATGTGATTTTCATGTAAAAACTACTTTAAAAAGAAAATGTGGTAAAAATTTGAAATGCTGCAAGTCATTGAAAGAAATTTGATGAGATCTGGATAATGTAGTTCAGAGTACATTATGCCTGGGAGAAAAGAAAAACAATAGATAACCAAAGCTTGAATAAAGTTGATCAAAGATCTGGTGTCTAAGAGCTGATTTGGGTTAAACAACAACGTGAAAATAGCCAATAAGGGTGGTCTTTAGTGGATAATCAGCATGGCAGAAATAGCAGCTAAATCTCCTACCATAATGAAAAAAGAGGGACACTTAGATAATGCAGTCCTAGTATGATATGCCTGAGAAAAAGATGGGACAGGCAGTGCTAGAATGTCTTTGCTTGATCAAGGCTGACCTCAGGTTAAACAGCAACATTAAAACAGCTAAGGGAGTCTTCACATGACTTGCTAGAAATAACAGCTAAGTTTCTTTCAAAAACCATTCTACAATCTTAAAAAAAGTGAAAGGATATATGATACATGATTGATTAGTCATGGTGGGAACGCTTTTGACCATAGATGAATCAGCTGGATCAAAGCTGATTTGTAGCTAAACAATAATATCAAAATGACTGTCTTCAATCTTTTAGTTGACTGAATTGACCTCAGTACTTCTTTTTGGTTAAGAAAACAAGTTAACATAGTTCAAAACAGGTAGTACTTGCCAGGTAAAGTTGAATTAATATAAAGGGGATGGGGATTATCATTTCAGTAAATCATCAACCAGCCAGGTGCCCTCCTTGCGTTCAGGGACTGACTTTCCAAGACACTTCAGTTCTCTCTCTGTGTTGTGTTGCATACATGCATACAACTAATCAGGCTCTTGTTTCCAGTCCTTTCCGGATATTGTTAGTCTAAAGATGTCTTTGACAGCCTCTCATTCTCTTCCTTTCCACATCTCTGATATGTCCAAAACATAACTTTGAGGACTTTATTCTCAACAATGGCTGTCTTTGGACTTTCAGCTTTTCTAGGACTGCAGTGTTCATTATCTAGTCTTTCCAGTTTATTCTGTCTAATCTATGAAAGTTCCACATCTCAAAGATTTCTGTCTTCTTCCCCATTGCTGTGTACACTGTCCAAATTTTTATCCTGTAGAGGACAACTGGCATAATCTAACAGTTTATTAGCCTCAATTTTAGGTGCAGTGTTATATATCTTTGAGGTGAAGAGCTGTTTCATTCTTATAAACACTGTTTATAAATGTCTTATAAATGTAGATATCTACATTCCAGTAGATATCAATTAATTGAATAACTTATGAGGAATGACCTAATGAAGGAAGCTCTACATAGTTACTCAATTTGCTAGAAATAACAGCCAAATATCTAACAAATCACATGACCATTTACATTGAATAGTATAGCCCTTGATACACAATGCTTAAGTTTAAGATGGAAACCACCCTGCTTTTCAACCAAAGGCTAAACAACCTCAAATAATCAAAAACTATATTGATTTCTTACTTAGCTACAGAAAGTGGGGGATGTAGATAAGGTTTACAAAGAAGGAAAATGAGACTGTGATGGTCATGGCTTTCACAACAAGAACATTGGAGATTGGTGTATTAAGAAAAAAGAGAGCAACTTACGTTTTGAATTGTACGTAAACATTACCACGGAGATGAGGTTCATAATTACAAGATACTTTGAACTGAACAACTTGTGCCACTGCTTTGAACTCAGGTAAAACATCTTCATAGAATTCCTTGAAATTTTCATAAATTTCTCCTTCTTCAAATTCAAGTGTTAAATCTACAAAAAGTATAGAAATTTCATAATTATATATATATATATAATTTCACCATGTTGAACTGTTAATGCCTACACATTTTTTTCTCTGTTTTTACCCTTTAATCCTTTCTGTCAAAGAGCATAGGCTCAGAATGCAAAAGACTTTTCCATTCTTCTCGAGTGTTAAATTAATACTCCTGCCTGTTGTTCTTACACCTTTCTTCGTCTTTTGCTTTCTGTAAATTTGAACTCGTGTGTGTGTGTGTGTGTTTATTATTAATGAAATGATAAGTGCCAATGCACAAACACTTGGCCCTTGAGTTACTCTGAAACCTCTGCTGATTATTAAAAATAAAATATAGAAGTGGCTGTGTGGCAAGTAGCTTGCTTACCAACCACATGGTTCCGGGTTCAGTCCCACTGCATGGCACCTTGGGCAAGTGTCTTCTACTATAGCCTCGGGCTGGCCAAAGCCTTGTGAGTGGATTTGGTAGAAGGAAACTGAAAGAAACCCATCGTATATATGTATATATATGCTGGTGTGTTTATGTCCCCGTAACTTAGCGGTTCAGAATAAGAGACTGATAGAATAAGTACTAGGCTTACAAAGAATAAGTCCTGGCCACAGTCAAATGACTGAAACAAGTAAAAGAGTATACGTTCATGTGCACTAATACATATTCCATAATTAGTACATTTGTGTGTTAAAAATTGAGGTTGATGAGGTTGAGTGAGCTTTTGACCTTTGTTATTTACAATATGATGGTAATATTAATGTAATTAGTAATGTACATAATTAGTACATTTATGAGTTAAAAATTGAGGTCGATGAGGTCGAGTGAGCTTTTGACCTTTGTTATTTACAATATGATCATCATCATCATCATCATTTAGCGTCCGTTTTCCATGCTAGCATGGGTTGGACGGTTCTACTGGGGTCTGTGAAGCCAGAAGGCTTCATCAGGCCCAGTCAAATCTGGCAGTGTTTCTACGGCTGGATGCCCTTCCTAACGCCAACCACTCCGTGAGTGTAGTGGGTGCTTTTTACGTGCCACCCGCACTGGTGCCAGACAGAGCTGGCAAACGGCCACGAACGGATGGTGCTTTTTATGTGCCACCGGCACGAGGGCCAGGCGAGGCTGGCAACGGACACGAAACGGGGCGGTGCTGGCAACGGTCGCGAAACGGAAAGTTCTCTTACATGCCACCGGCACTGGTAACACATCTGCAATTTCCATTGATCGATTTCCATTGATCGATTTCGATTCTGATCCTCACTTGCCTCAATGGGTCTTCACAAGCAGAGTTTCGACATGCCACCGGCACTGGTAGCACATCCGCAATTTCCATTGATCGATTTCGATTCTGATCCTCACTTGCCTCAACACGTCTTCACAAGTAGAGTTTTGTGTCCCAAGAAGGGAAGGTATGCATACGTAGGCTGGCTCCATCCCATGTAGAAGGCCACGGGTTGTGGACTCACTTGTCCTGCCGGGTCTTCTCGCGCACAGCACACTTCCAGAGGTCTCGGTCTCTAGTCATTTCCTCAGTGAGACCTAAAGTTCGATGGTCGTGCTTCACCACCTCGTCCCAGGTTTTCCTGGGTCTGCCTCTTCCACAGGTTCCCTCAACCGCTAGGGTGTGGCACTTTTTCACTAGGTAACGGAAACTATCAACTATTTCTAGTTTTTCTCCCTGGAAAGTGACGGAAGTTGGTCTCAGAGCATTTTCAGTGTTTATTGTTCCTGAGCATCTGCCACATACAAAAACCATCTTCCTAGTTAGCCTTCCTTTGACATTGCTGCATCTCTTATGTGTCCATAGCTTACACTTGGTGCATCTTATAGAGTTTCTACCTACACCTTTTCTACAGATCGAGCAGGGCCATCTACCTGAAGGTGTTTGTGATTTGTCTACCTTCCTACTGATTACGACTTTGGTTTTAGCTAGATTGACTCTGAGGCCCTTCGATTCTAATCCTTGTTTCCACACCTGAAACTTCTCCTCCAGTTCTGATAGCGACTCAGCAATTAGAGCAAGGTCATCAGCATAGAGGAGCTCCCAAGGGCATCCTGTCTTGAATTCCTCCGTTATTGCCTGGAGGACTAAGATAAATAGGAGGGGGCTGAGTACTGAGCCTTGGTGGACCCCTACCTCTACCCGGAATTCTTCACTGTACTCATTTCCAACCCTCACCCTACTGGTAATATTAATGTAATTAGTAATGTAAGATTAAGATAAACAATAATCATTGATTTCTAATTGACTGATAATGTAGATATCACTTATTTGTCTACTTCATATTTCGAGAGGAAAACAACAAAATCCTTCTTTCATCTGACAAGGTCTAACTACAGTTAAGTAATGAGGGGCCAGCACCAATTAGGAATGCAGGCTTTGATAAGACTGATATAGTCGATTTTTAGTTTAAACACATGCAAACCAATGTCTGAAGGAAAACATATCATCATCATCATCAACGTCCATCATTTGTTCACTGTTCCATGCTTGCATGGGTTGGTCAGTTTTGTTGAGATGGATTTTCTATGGCCAGATGCCCTTCCTGTCACCAACCCTCACCTTTTTCCAAGATATGTTATTGGAGAATGAAGACACCACTTGCATGACAGTGATGCTCGTTTACAACTATCACAAGATGTCAAGTCAAGGAGACAGTAATATAAATGCATGCACGCACACACATACACAAATATACACCTATACACTATGGGCTGCTTTTAATTTCCATCAATCAAATCTGCTCGCAAGGCTTTGGTCAGCATGTGGCTATGGCAGAAGACATTTGCCCAAAGTGTTATACCATGGGACTGAACCCAAAGCCATATGATTATGAAGCAAACTTCTTACTATACAGCCATGCATGTGGAAAAAACAAAAAGGAGTTCAGAAAAGTTAACATTCTTATTTCTTTAATGCCCACAAGGGCCTAAACACAGAGGGGACAAACAACGAGATTAAGTCGATTACATCAACCCCAGTGCGTAACTGGTACTTGATTTATCGACCCTGAAAGGCAAAGTCGACCTCGGTTGAATTTGAACTCAGAACATAACGGCAGACGAAATACTGCTAAGCATTTCACCCGGTGTGCTAACGTTTCTGCCAGCTCGCCATTAAAAGTTAACATTCTGGGGAGCAAGGATTGGAAGCAGGATTGGAGCTGCAGGTGGGGAAGTATAGGTGACAAAAAGAGGACAAGGTGGTATTCAGGTAAATTTCATCATCATCATCATCATCATTTAACGTGTTTTCCAATCTGGCATGGGTTGGACAGTTTGAGAGGAGCTGACCGAGCAAAGGGTTGTCCAAGCTTCATGTCCGTTTTGGCATGGTTTCTACAGCTGGATGCCCTTCCTATTGCCAATCTCTTTACTGAGTTTGCTGGGTGCTTTTACGCAGCACTGGCACAGGTGCTTTTTACACGGCACCAGCACTTATGAGCCCACAAGATCAGGGATGCTCAGCTTGAGAGGGCTGCAAGGGACAAGCTTGTAGGCAAGGGAACCATGCTTTTACTTAGCTTGACATGTCTTTTCAAGCACAGCAAACCACCAGGAGTCTCGGTCCCCTGTCATCCCCACCATGACTTCTAATGAGTCACTTAACATTTCACAATACTCAGCTACTTACATGGCTGAGTATTTCACAGCCATATGTACTCTTAACATAATTCTTAAGTAGAATAAGTGACACAATGCAACAAGGCTGACCTTTTGAATTACAAGTACAGTTTACTCCAATGGGCTTCCATAATGTCCACATATCCAATTTCACTAGCAAAACTGCATCAAACCAAAGCCATTGTAGAAAACATTTGATCAAGACACCACTCAATGGGATTGAACTCAAGACCTTAAGATTGTGCAGCAAACCTCTTAACCACTCAGCCATGACACACATAGAACAATGTGTTGACAGTAATAACAAGATAATATATTCACCAGTATCATAGTCATCTTGGGCATTATCCAATGTCATGTGAGTGTACATTCCAGGAAAAACTAAAGTGGTACACACCTCTGGTTCAGGATGGTTTCGAGAGCATCTACAATACATACAGACATAATCAATTTTATGAATATAAACACATTAAGTTCTACTTTATTATAATAACTAAGAAAAACAAAGTGTTTATCACTGAATAAATAACAGCAATTTTTTCCCAACAAAAATGAACTGATGTTAAGTAATTATAGCACTTATGATAGCTTCAATAACATTTTCTTGGCTGGTTTAGTTATAAACAATGAAGAACTACTCAAAATAAGGAGAGAAAAGTAAAACTTTGAACAGCAAAAGAAGTCAGTTACACAGTTACAATATAAACTGTAAACAACTAGCCTGAACAGAGAAAGAAAATATAGAGACAGAGAACAGAGAGAAAGGATGAAAATTTTATATATATCATCATCATCATCATCATTTAGCGTCCGTTTTCCATGCTAGCATGGGTTGGATGGTTCTACTGGGGTCTGAAAAGCCAGAAGGCTTCATCAGGCCCAGTCAAATCTGGCAGTGTTTCTACGGCTGGATGCCCTTCCTAACGCCAACCACTCCGTGAGTGTAGTGGGTGCTTTTTACGTGCCACCCGCACAGGTGCCAGACAGAGCTGGCAAACGGCCATGAATGGATGGTGCCTTTTATGTGCCACCGGCACGAGGGCCAGGCGAGGCTGGCAACGGACACGAGCGGATGGTGCTTTTTACGTGCCATCGGCACGAGGCCAGTCGGGGTGGTGCTGGCAACGGTCGCGAAACGGAAGGTTCTCTTACATGCCACCGGCACTGGTAACACATCTGCAATTTCCATTGATCGATTTAAAAATATGGAACGCTTCACGAATTTGCGTGTCATCCTTGTGCAGGGGCCATGCTAATCTTCTCTGTATCGTTCCAATTTTAGTATATATATATATATATATATATATTACAGACAAGAAAGTAAATTTCAAATGCAGTGTAACTATGAAACCAGCAGACAAAGATTGGGTATTTACCCTTATAAAACAAAGTTGCCAGCAGGTGGCTACAAACACACACACACACAGACAGAGGCATTACATCATCGACATTATTAAATGTCCACCTAGCCATTGTGTTATGGATTGGATTGGTCAATATGAACCAGAAGACAGTGTCTGCTTTGGGATGGTTTCTACAGCTGGATGCCCTTCCTAACACCAACCACTTCACAGTGTGCACTGCATTAGGGTTAGGTTTTCACGGTGCCAGCACAGATGAGATTACAAAGTACCAGCGAGACAAGACCCTTCAACTAAATAGAGTATAGTACTAAGAGATAAGAAAGTAAGATATAGGGGGATAGGAACAGGTGTCTTGATGAAGAGGTAAATACAAGGATTGTCCATCAGGAAAGAGAAAGATAGAGAGATGTGAGGTCAAAGTTCACGCTGAAAACAAAAGATGGAATAGGGGATCTGTAGTTAAGTATGCTAGAGTGAGAATAATGTGACAGATGATTAGAGATAGGGAGTGAATTGGATGCTGAGAACATCAGTTCAGTAGATGGGAGGTGAAGTAAGGAAACAGGGTACTACAGAAAACTGACTGAAGAATGGGTATCAGAAGACGAGTTGTGGAGGAAAGCTTGACAGAACCTCAACTCTGCTGAGATGAATTGGTCTTCTTAAGCACAGCACAGGGCCATTCAACTCAATCATCCATCACCTCCTCCAAAAGCATCTTGAGGCCAGTTTTCACCACTTCATCTCACATTTTCCTGGCTCAACCTGTTGCACAGGCTCCTTCCATGTTTAGTAATTGGAACTTCTTTATACAGCTGTTCTCATCAGTTAACACCACTTGACCATACCAGCACAATCTTCTCTCCTTCACAACCCATTTGATGCATCTTATACTCCATTTTTCTCTTAACACATATGTACTTTGTCATACAGCCATCAGACCATGTTAGTTTAATTTCTTTCTAGTCTTTGCAGGTCTCCTGAATTCACAGCCCTAGTTTCACAACCTTGTCGCATTGCTATTTGTATACAGGCATCATATAATCTGCCTCTCACTCTGAACTTTCTTCAGCTAGTTCTTATTTTAGCAACTATACTTTCATAAGATCCTCCTCAACTGTTAACTGGTCACAAAGGTAACAGAAACTATCTACTACTTCTAGGGAGCCTCCTGTGCATTCCAGGACATCTATTTCCTGTGAACAAATATTCTTTATTGCTCCTGCACACATACCACTAATATATTCTACTTTCTCCATTGACCTTCCCGTGATTTCACTGGACCTCTTATGAGGCAATAGTTTGCACTGAGGACACTGTATGGAATATCTACACATGAAGCAGGGCCATTTACCTGAGATGATTAGCGTTCTATTTGTCTACCTGCTTACTAGAACTTCAGTCTTTTGCTAAGTTAACTTTAAAATGCTCTGATTCCAGATTTTGCAACCACACCCGGAATTTCATTTTTAGTTCTACCAATTTCACTTATAAGAACAAGGGCACCAGCAAAGAGGAGCTCCTATGGGCAGCTGTTCTTAAATTCTTCTGTTATAGTCTGAAGGACTATGATAAAGAAGCAAGGATATAACCAAACTCTTACACATTAAGTTTATTGCTGCACTCATTAATTCTGAGTTAATGATGCTGACAGCATCCCTGAATATGGTTCGAATGGTCCTCTCTAGCCATTCACCTACTCTTAGCTTCCACAGTAACCACTGGATGAAGAAGCAAGGTACTCTGTCAAAGGCTTTCTCCAGGTCTAAAAATGTTTAGTATGTATGTACACACACACAAAGGATAGTGATGTTCTTTTATAAGTTCACGAGTTGCAATGAAGCTGGGGCACTGTTTTCTAGGGTACAGTCCATTACATTGATCCTGCTATTTATTCTTACTGATCTTGGAAAGAAGAAAGACAATGCAAACCTGGGTAGAAGATGAACTCCGAGCATAGAAGAACATAACCAAAAACCACAACATTCAAGCAATTCTACCAGTCTACATTTTTTATTAATAAAATACACAAATATTTTTTGAATGATAATGAAACGTCAAGAAGGAAGAAAATATTTTCATATATGAATAATGAAATCAACTGTAATAATCTTATAAAATAACATATATGCAGTTGAACTATTATTTATAGTTGAACTGACAAGCAAAATCATTTATAGAAGGACTTATTCACACATACTGTGATGCTTCTAAATTAATATTCTAAATGAATAACTCTCTGCCTGAAAAATGAAAAGTATGTAGTTGTCTGAATAAGCGATGAATACGATGATGTTGTGCTCAAATTTAATGCAATGTAAATTTACCTTTCTCCAAATCGGCATGCACCAGTTTTGGCAAAAAACGAACAAACTTCAACGTCTCTCTTTTGGTGATGGTAGCTGATTGGAGCAAGTGGGTTGTGAGAACACTGCCCTCCCTATAAGATGGAGTTAGTGAATATTAAGAAATGTCAATAAGAAGAGAAAATAGAATCAGATAAATACAAAGAGTTATCTGCCCTTTGAAGGTGATGTGAATGAGACATAAAACAAATACAAGAATTAGCGAACGTCATATACAGTAATCCCTCGCCTATCGCGGGTGTTACGTCCTAAAACCTCCCGTGATAGTTGAAAATCTGCAAAGTAGAAACAGTTCTGTACTGTATATATATATTTTTTATCACTTTTATAATTTGCATATATTTATTTTATTATAAATGCAAAACAACACCACTCACTTGCCTCCCGAGTTACGGTTTCCATACAGTATGTGCAATTCTTCGTTTACTCATCTACGGTACACTACAGATTTTCTTTTAATATATTATAATTAATGCGTTAACAGTACAGTACTGTAGCCTATTTTTATTTATTAATACATTAATTTTTTTGGCGTGAAAATGATTATTTTAGTGCTGAAATAATTAAAATCTAAAACATTATAAATACCTATTGGCTGCAGAAACCCGCGATATAAATTTACATATATTATCCAGAAAAATCCGCGATGTACTGAGCGCATGATAGGTGAATCGTGATGTACTGAGTCCGTGATATGGTGAGGGATTACTATATTGCAAACAGTACACAACTTTTATTAAACATAAGTTTTATAATGTCAAGAAAATCTAAAAAGAGACATTTATTACTATTATTAGAATGAGTGGGTTTGCTCATGATGGTGTTAAGCATTTTGTCTGGCATGCTAACAATTCTGCCAGCTCATAACCTTCAGCCTCCTAAAATAATAATAATAATAATTCAAAAAACGTAAAATATGTTAGTTAATACTCACAGAATTTAGTGCCTGATTAATTGTTGCTTCTTTCAGTAGTGCTTCCTGCAATAGTGAATTGGGTGTCAGAAATAGGAATAATTGTCTAGGATAGCAGTATTAGGTGAACAATGCTGGTATCATTGTGCCTGTATGCATATGTGTGTATATATAGATATATACACACACACATACATATGAATTGCATATGGAAACAGAAGGCCTGCAAATACTTGAAACATGAGTTAAGGTAACAATCCAAGTTTAGCTTTCATAATATATTGAGTTAATAGAAAGAAATTGTAGAAATGCATGGAGTTAATTTGAACAGAAATTTTAACAGTTTATTTATTGAAAAGGAAAAGGAGAAAACAAAGAAGGGTCTACACCCCAAAACATTGGGGTTAATATACATTTCTTTATTGCCCACAAAGGGATTGAGGTGATTTCATTGACCTCAGTGTGTAAGTGGTATTTATTTAATTGACCCCGAAAAGACGAAAAGCAAAGTCGACCTCGACGGAATTTGAACTCAGAACATAAAGGCAGATGAAATGCCGCTAAGCATTTTGCCTGGCATGCTAATGATTCTGCCAGCTCGCCGCCCTCAATTGGGGTTAATATTGTCATTGTACAACTAAACTAGTGGCGATATAGTAGAGGCAGGGTGGGTGTTAGATGAATAGGTTCAAGAAGAACATTAATGACATCAATCTAGGAGAGCCTGCAAGGCCATAGGCATTGCCCCTTCCTCCAGTACTATTGAACAAAAAAACGAAAGTTCTGATGGTGAAGGGCTGGGTAAAGTACTCACTCTAGTGTTTGTAATGTGTGTGAGGGTGTGGGGTGGATGGGGGGAATGTAGAGCAACAAACAGTAAGAACGATGTAAGCAGAGCTGTCTTAAGACATAGGCACACTGTGTAGTTGCCCAGGGGCCTAATGTGTCTAGGAACCTAGTTCTGATCTACGTATGCTTGGCTTGCTGTCAATACATAAATACTCTAGGGCTCAGCACACTGATTTGTCTGGGGAAATCTATAATACTGCTGAGATGGCCCTCAGTGTGAGGAGAAAAAAAGCCGGTGAAACAAGTGGGTTTAATTTGAAAAAAAAAAAAAAAGCTGTCTATCAGCAGGATTGATAGTAAAACTACCCAACAGACAGACAAATAATACAGGGTTCAATTCCACTGCAAGGCACCGTGGGCAAGTGTTTTCTCCAGCTTTGGGAGAGAAATTTAGAAGATAGAAGCAGAGGAGAATGCAGTTGGATGTGAACCAACAAAGGAGCATCTATGTAGTAATTCGATCTGCTAGAAACAGCAGCTAAATCTACCTCAACTCACACTGCTGTCTTAAACAATAAAAGGACATGTTAAATAACATAGTCCTTCATATGCTTAAAAAGGAGGTGGAATACCTTTAAGCATATGTCTGTTCACTTAAGGTTGACCAAACTGAAGCTACACATCTAACCACTTATTCCCCTCTTGCTATCCACCACACTCTCAGCCCTATCATATCTAGTTCCGAAATCACATTAAAAATCACCCAATACATTATGTTAAGTGTGAAACTGGGAGATCTCTTTAAAATTATTGAAGGCATGACAATTTTCCTAGCACTGCTGCCACTGTTAAGGTCACTCCCTCTGATGAAGAGAATTTATTTTTAACTACCCACAAGGGGCTAAACACAGAGAGGACAAACAAGAACAGACAAACGGATTAAATCAATTACATCGACCCCAGGTGTAACTGGTACTTAATTTATTGACCCCGAAAGGATGAAAGGCAAAGTCGACCTCGGCGGAATTTGAACTCAGAACATAACGGCAGACGAAATACGGCTACGCATTTCGCCCGGCATGCTAACGTTTCCGCCAGCTCGCTGATGAAGAGAATTGACCTGCAAGAGTCCTGTGGTGGTACCATGTTAAAAGCACCCAGCACACACTGTGAAGTGGGTGGCATTAGGAAGGGTAATTAGCTGTAGAAACCAAACCAAATCAGACAGGAATCTAGTGCAACTCTTCGGCTTGCTAGCTCAGGTCAAACCATCTAACCCATTCCAGCATGGAAAATGGGTGTTAAATGATGATGATGATGATGAATATTTCCAGATTCAATTTATTCATAAATAAATGTCCAAGTGGATATGCAGTTGGATCAAACCTTGAACTATATAGTTACAAAACAAACTTCTTAAGCACCAGCTATGTCTTCATTCAGAAGAATAAGCCATACTTGAGTAAAAACTTACTCTAGATACACTCAGTACATAATTCTATCAATTCTGTACCAAACATTTTAATATCATCCACTATATATAACAAGCATTGTCCCACAAAAGGTTTATTCTTTTATTTGCTTCAGTCATTAGACTGTGGCCATGCTGGGGCACTGCCTCGAAGAATTTAAGTCAAATGAATCAATCCCAGGACTTTTTTATTTATTTTTTTAAGCCTGGTACTTATTCTATTAGTCTCTTTTGCCAAACTGCAAAGTCACAAGGGATGTAGTTACATCAACACCAGTTGTCAAGTGGTGTAGGGGACAAACACAGACATGCACCCACCCACCCACACATATATATATATATATATAGAGAGAGAAAGAGTATATAAGGAGTTTTTGTCAACTGATGTGAAGTAACACGTCTCTCTGACTCCTCCTTCACTGATAACAGGTTACTCAGCTTATGCAATCCTTACTCAATATCGCGATCCACAGACTCTATATGTTTATATTCTCTATTTAAATTAAATGTCTTTTACAAATGATGCCAAACATTTTGCTAGTTCATTCTTACCTTAATCTATCTATCTCTCTATCTAGATCTATATCTATCTATCAGTTCCCACCAACCAAATCCACTCACAAGACTTTGATCAGCCTGAGGTTACAGTAGAAGACACTTGCTTAAAGTGTCATGCAGTAGGACTGAACCCAGAACCATGTGGTTGGGAAGCAAGCAGCTTAGCACACAACCACTCCTGTGCCTAGGAAAGTTTTTTGACAATTTACAAATTAAAACATCTATTTAATTTTACAAGTAAAAATCCATAAAATTCAAAAAATATAAAATGATTACACACACAGAGACACATACATAAATATATACATCATCATCATCATCATTTAGCGTCCGTTTTCCATGCTAGCATGGGTTGGACGGTTTAACTGGGGTCTATGAAGCCGGAAGGCTTCATCAGGCACAGTCAGATTTGGCAGTGTTTCTACAGCTTGATGCCCTTCCTAACGCCAACCACTCCTCGAGCGTAGTGGGTGTTTTTTACGTGCCACCTGCACATATATATATATGTATGATGTATATAAATATATATCTATATATCAATATGAAACAAAAAGATAAACAGACATAAAATAAATAAAAGATAAATAGAAAGATATAAAATAAAAAGATACAGTTCATCAACAAAGTGTTGCTGCATGAAATCCAGCTTGTGAAATAGTTAAGGAATGAATTTTAAAAGGCAAAATAGTGCTGAAAGAAAGCATTAGTTTAAAACAGGTTGTTGTTTCCAACAGTTCACACAGTATATTTTGAATCTTAAATAATAGGTTAATAACACAGGAAATATGAAGAAAAAGAAAGAAAAAAAATTTTTCAACTTTGATCAAACTGAAACGAAAATCAACTAATTGTGAAGCAATCAAGAAATGTTACTGATGTAGTTTGAGAGAATTACGGTTAGTGGGTCTCACAAAATCACATGACAGACATGTATGTGAGTATGTATATGTACACCCACAGCCACGGTGATAGCTTAGGAGTGAAATTTAGGATTTCTCGGTTTTCTGTGAATCAATTTTGATAAAATGTTTCCCAGCTGGTTTGCACAATATGGCAACACCATTATGTTGTTTCCATTATTCTGTGTAATGTTCTTTCTTTTTTATTTCAGATTCTTTAGTTTTTGGGTGAACCATACTAATAGCTTTTGAAAGAAAACAGCCCATCTAGACATTTTTTCAGAAAATGAAGGGTAATGATACATATTAAACATACATTGAGTATATATTTAACAGAAAACCATAATAATGTTATAACACTTATTGACATAATGAATTATTTAGCCACATAAGCACAATTTTGGCAGATAACTTCAAAAACCCTATTAGTTATGGAATCTGTCAATTTTTTATAATCTATTAGCATGGTTCTGGGTGTATATATAAATCATCATCATTTAGTATCTGCTTTCCATGCTGGCATGGGTTAGATGGTTTGACTGGAACTCGTAAGCTGGAGTTCCAGTCTGATTATATATGTGTGTGTGTGTATAAATACATATATATAAAAACTGGCACTCTGTTGGTTATGACAAGGGTTCCAGTTGAATGGCCTACTTGTGGCATTAACATGAGAGTGGCTGAGCACTCCACAGACATGCATACCCTTAACATAGTTCTCAGGGTGATTCAGTGTGATACATAATGTGACAAGGCTGGTCCTTCTGAATTACAGGTACTACTCATTACTGTCAGCTGAGTGGACTACAGCAACCTGAAATAAAGTGTATTGCTCAAGGACACAATGCCAGAATGGAAAACTGATGATGATGATGACGACAGCGACATATATATAAAATTCTTTCTAATTTTGGCACAAAGTCAGCAATCTTGAGGAGTGACAAAGTCAACCAAATCAACCCCCAGAGCTAAACTGGTACACCACAAAAGGATTTAAGATAAAGTTGGCCTCAACAGCATTTAAAATCAGAATATCAAGGGCTGGCAGAAATGCCACTAAGCATCTTGTCTGGTGTGACACCAATTCTTCCAGTTCTCCACCTTATACTTGTAAATATAATCATCATTAATTACCCGTAGGGACACCGTATTTCATTATGCAACCACAATATACTACAAAGTGTATCAAACATTTTTATAAGCCAATACTGCATTCTACTGTGTTAGCAGTGCTATCAAATCACATGTTAAGGTGTTAGTAGTGCTTTTAATCACATGTTTATTATTAGCAGTGCTATTAAATCATATGTTAACATGTGTCAATCATTATTGTTTTATATCTGCTTTCCATGTGGGCAAGTGTAGGATGGTTGGTCATAGTCAGAGTCAGCATGTATTCCAGAGCTACTGTTCACCTAGACAGTTTGGGAGTCCTCATTTCTTTCGTGTTAATTTTTGGTTTGATTTCTATACTTGGATGCTTTTCCTAAAACCACATAGTGTACTCGAAGCTTTTTCTTTTTTTTTGTGGCACCAACACTACAGAAGTGTCATGCCCTCAACAAAACTAAAGGTTCCTGAGATCTTCATACTTGACAAAGTGTATACTGACACTCTTATCAGTTATGACAATAAGGGTTCCAGTTGATTTGATCAACAGAACAACCTGCTGGTCAAATTAATGTGCAAGTGACTGAGCACTCCACAGACTCGCATATCCTTAACATAGCTCTCAGGGAGATTCAGCATGACGCATCAAATGTGACAAGGCAGGTCCTTTGAAATACAGATACAATTCATTTTTGCCAGCTGAGTGGACTGGAGTAATGTGATATAAAGTGTCGCACTCAAAAACAGTGTGCTGCTGGGAATTGAACTCATGACCATACAATGGTGAGCTGAATACTTTAACCACTTATTGATGCGGCTTTGCCTGACAGAGTGCACTGAATGCATTTTCCTCAATGGTTGCAATGTCCTTACAACTTCACTCTCTGCTTGCTCATCTACCTCTTTACAGAGTGAGAGGCATGAATAATAAAGGGATTGCCACCACCCCCTGCCAGAGCCTCGTGGAGCTTTAGCTGTTTTCGCTCAATAAACACTCACAATGCCTGCTCTGGAAATCGAAACCATGATCCTACGACCGATAGAATAAGTACTAAGCTTACAAAGAATAAGTCGTGAGGTCAATTTGCTCAACTAAAGGTGGTGCTCTAGCATGGCTGCATTCAAATGACGGAAACGAATAAAAGAATATATATACATACACATACATACAAAATGAAATAAATATGTATGGAAGAACATTTAGGATATAATTGGATGTACTCGTCCAAAGTCACCTGTTTCTCTTTTTTTGCTTTTTCAACTGATTCTAATTTTTCTCTCTCTTCTGTTTCTTTCCTCTCTTGTTCTTCCCATTCTTCTCTGATTCGTCTCTAGAATTTAAAAGAAAATGAAAAAGAAATAGAAAAAGAATTGGAAAATTGACATTGGCAGGAGACAAATTTTTCGTCTCTAGAATTTAAAAGAAAATGAAAAAGAAATAGAAAAAGAATTGGAAAATTGACATTGGCAGGAGACAAATTTAATGTGGAGATGTACAGATAATTAAATAAACCCTGGTACATTACTGATATTTATCAAACTGAACTGAAGATAATTTTGGACCCTTACCATTTCTACTACTCTACCTTCCATACAATAATAATAATCCTTTTTACTATAGGCACAAGGCCTGAAATTTTAGGGGAAGGGGTCAGTCAATTAGATCAACCCCAGTATGCAACAGGTACTTAATTTATCACCCCCAAAAGGATGAAAGGTAAAGTCGACCTTGGCGGAATTTGAACTCAGAACATAAAGACAAGCAGAATGCCACTAAGCATTTTGTCCAGTGTGCTAACGACTGTGCCAGCTCACCGTCTTACTGCTACTACTACTACTAATAATAATAATCCTTTCTGCTTTAGGCACGATACCTGAACTTCAGGGGCAAGTTGATTATACTGACCCCTGGCTCACCTGTTGAAGACAATGTTTGAGTGTTCAGCTTCTGCCGAACGACCTCCACAAAATAACTTGTTTATGGGATCAAGTGTTCATGCTGCACATTAGCTCACTCCCAACCCCATCGAATCAATGTTACCTGAACAGGTGCACAGTGTACCACGTGTCAGGTGTCAAAGTGATCGCAGAGCAATGTAAGATGAAGTGCTTTGCTCAAGAACACAAAGCATCACCCAGTCTAGGAATTGAAACCACAATCTCATGACCATGAGTGCAATATCCTAAACACTAGGCCATGTGTTAAGGGTTTCAAATTCTGGCAGAGGACTAGCAGTTTTTGAGGGGAGAAGAAATTTAATTACATTGATGCTAGAACTTGAGTGGGTGGGGGTTACTTGATTATATCAACTCCAGCTCAACAGGTGTTTTATGGATCATGGACTGTTTATTGAACATGGAGGGATAAAAATCAAAGTTGAATCCAGAGTGATTTGAACTGAGAAAACCAAGAGCCAGAACAAACACGACAAAGCATTTTTTCTGATGCTCTAATGATTCTACCAGCTTGTAACCTTCTTAATAATAATAATAATAATAATGATGATGATGATGATGAGGAGGATTTCAAATTTTGGCATACAACCAGCAATTTCGGGGGAGGGGATGAGTGAAATACATTGACCCCAGTACTCAGCTGGTACTTATTTTATCAACCCAAAAAGGATGGAAAGCAAAATGGACCTTGGTGGAATTTAAACTCAGAACATAAAGGTTTCAGATTTTGGCACAAGGCCAGCAATTTTGTGGGAAGGGGTTAATTTGATTACATTGACCTGGTCCTTATTTTATTGACCCTGAAAGGATGAAAGATAAAATCGACCTTGGCGGAATTTGAAAGACAGATGAACTAAAAATAATAATAATAAAGCTAAAGTCAAGATCAAATAAATAGTGCATGGGTTAAATTGGCAAAAGATGACCATCCCCACATATAACAATATCTGTTTCAACACACATTTCCACAGCAAGAATATTGCAGAACAAATACGTAGATGTTTGATAAATGGTTTCTAATTTAGATACAAAACCAGCAATTTTTGAGGATAGGGGTTAGTCAATTCCATTGACACTAGTACTAGACAACTACTTTATTTTATTGACCCCCAAAAAGATGAAAGGGAAAGTTGACCTTGGTGGGATTTGAACTCAAACTATAAAGGGCCAGAATATAAGCACATCAAAGCATTTTATCTGACTCTTTAACCATCGTGCCAATCTACAATCCATAATAATAATCATTTCAAACACCCTCTCTCTCAGGTGAGACATCCTTGTCTTGCAAGCCACTCAGTGACCTCATGGGTGCTGGTGCCTGCTGAAACGCACCATGCTGAAGCCATGAGACACTCATGCCGGTGCCATGTAATAAGCACACATGCTGGTGCCATGTAAAAAGCATCTGTGCCTGTGCCACGTGCCAGTTCTGCATAAAAAGGACCCATGCTGGCACCACAAGAAGGCACCCAATACAATCAGTAAAATAGTTGGCATTAAGAAGGGCATCCAACCATAGAAACTATACAAGGCGGCGAGCTGGCAGAAACGTCAGCACACCGGGTGAACTGCTTAGTGGTATTTCGTCTGCCGTTTCGTTCTGAGTTCAAATTCCACTGAGGTCGACTTTGCCTTTCATCCTTCCGGGGTCGATAAATTAAGTACCAGTTACACACTGGGATCCATGCAATCAACTCAATCCCTTTGCCTGCCCTTGTTTGTCCCCTTTATGTTTAGCCCCTTGTGAGCAGTAAAGAAATAAGAAACTATATCAAAACACAACTGGTGCCTGGTACAATCATTCAGCTTTCCAGCACCTGTTGAACAGTCCAACCCAAGCCAGCATGGGAAATGGACACTAAATGATGATGACGATGATGATGATGCACACGGCCAGCAATTTTGAGGGGCAGGGTTAGTTGATTAAATCAACCCCACAACTTGACTGGAACACTACCGGTCCAAGAGGAATGACAGGTGAAGTTAACCTCAGCAGGATTTGAACTAAGAATGTAAAAAACTGGAACAAATACTGCAGGGAAGTATTTAATGTCTGGTACTTCATTGGTTCTGACGATGAAACTAACGTGCAAGTGGCTGAGTACTCTACTAACGCACGTAGCCTTAATGTAGTTCTCAAGGAGATCCAGTGTGACACAGAATGTGACAAGGTTGGCCCCTTTCAAATACAGGTACTACTTATTTTTTCCAGCTACGTGGACTAGAGCAACATGGAATAAAGAGTCTTGCTCAAGGATATATTGCACCACCAGGAATCGAACTCATGACCTTACAATTGTGAGTTGATTAGTCTAACCACTAAGCCATGTATCTTCACAGTATTTAATATAATAACAGAGTTATTATATTAAAATATAATAACAGAGTTATCATCATCATCATCATCATCATCGTTTAACGTCCGTTCTCCATGCCAGCATGGGTTGGACGGTTCGACCGGGGATCTGGGAAGCCAGAAGGCTGCACCAGGCTCCGGTCTTATCTGGCAAAGTTTCTACAGCTGGATGCCCTTCCTAACGCCAACCACTCCGTGAGTGTAGTGGGTGCTTTTTACGTGCCAGGCGAGGCTGGCATCGGCCACGGTCGGATTGGTGCATATTAAAATATAATAACAGAGTTATTATATTAACATAGGAAAATAAAATATTATTGAATTTTGAGATACCCACATCCTGTTCTTCTCGACGTTTTCTTTCTTGTTCTTCATGCTGTTTCTGAAGTTCCCATTCCTTCTGAGCCTGTCTTTCTCGTTCTAACCAGCGTGCATGTTCCACCATCTGTAGTTGCACTTCTTTGTCTCTTGCTTGTTCAGAAATGTCATTGTCAGAGCTACTTTTATCACAGGTTTCTGAAAAAACAAAAAAAAAAATGTAAAGTATAGAAGCCATCTTATCATGGCTAACCACATTGGGGAGGGGGTGTTACTGTAGCTTTATAGCCCCAAGAGATCGTCGTCTCTAGCTGGCTTAGACACAATATCAGTGTCTTGGAGTATTTGCAAAGGGAGGCCATCCTTCCTCACAAGCCTGAGTGATACGCTCGAACTAGTTTCGGGATTGTTGTCCCTCGTCAAAAAAAGAAAAGTAATAGGTGCAGATATGGCTGAGTGATTAAGAAATTTACTTTCTAACCACACAGTTTTGAATTCAGTTCCACAGCATAGCACTTCGGGGAAGTGTCTTCAACTATAGCTTTGAACCAACCAAAGCCTTATGAATGGATTTTGTAGATGGAAACTGAAAGCAGCTTGTCATATACATGTGTGCGTGAGTATGTGCATGTTTGTGTTTCTTTGTCTCAATAGCACATAATAGTTGTAAACGAGTGTCATTCATTTTCAATCTCTCATAAAAACATGTCTGGTCTCATTTGGAAACAGGTATGGGTTGGTAACACGAAGGGCATCTAACTGTAGACAATCTGCCTAAATAGACTCTGTCTATCCCCTGCAAGCGTGGAAAAGTGGATATTCACCCTTAAGTATTTAAATCAGCTATATCCAGCTCAAATAGTCTACCTATTTTGAGTTCAAACCAGCTAGACCTGGCCTCTCGTACCTACCTTACAATATCATTCTAAAAGTAATTAATCACATCACTGAAATCTCAAAGCTACAAGAAAATGTATGGTTAATTCAAAACAATGTAAATAAGCATTATATTTGAGAGAATAATTAGAATGCTAAAGGGTTACAATGATGATCATCTCAATCAACTTCTTTTCTTCTTCCATTGACTACACAACTTGTACATATATATACCACAATGGTCTCATCACAACCTCTTAATTATAAGATTTGCCCAGAAGTGCCCATTGTTGTCTTTCAAAGCTGATTATACCTCGGGTTGCAGCTCCATAACAGTGGGGGTTTGCATCTCAACCACCCTTACTGAGCATAATCAGCATTAACCCTTTTGTTACCATATTTTTGGAGAAATACACTGCAGAGTCAAGACTATCGAAAAGGTTGCAAGACGCAACGAAAATTTTAGGAAAATAAAAATAAGAAATAAGTGGAAATTTTACCGGTGAGTGTGTTACATTATAAGGCACAAAAAGAAAACGACTCTCCCCAGACACAACAGAATACACTGCTTTGTTTCAATTCATTTTTAAAATAATGACAAATTTAGTGAAATGACTTAGTCATTGCTAAGCTGGTGTGTGGAACATAAACTAACATGAAGTTTTGACAAGGATTTAATTTAGATCACTTTAGCACAAAGAATTTTTATCAGAGAACCAAGGATGGTATCAAGCAGAGTTACTATCAAAAGGATTAACAAGATTTGTGCAGGATTCTCAATCAGTCTTTTGCTGATAAAAGGCTGGGAGATGTTGAAATCATCATCTCCATTGCCAGTACCGCCTGACTGGCCCCCGTGCTGTGGCACGTAAAAGGGCACCATTCGAGCGTGATCGTTACCAACGTCGCCTTACTGGCACCTGTGCTGGTGGCAAGTGTAAAAAGATTTGAGCGAGGTCATTGCCAGTACCACCTGACTGGCCCCTGTGCTGGTGGCACGTAAAAAGCACCCACTACACTCTCGGAGTGGTTGGCGTTAGGAAGGGCATCCAGCTGTAGAAACTCTGCCATATCAAGACTGGAGCCTGGTGCAGCCATCTGGTTCGCAAGTCCTCAGTCAAAATCGTCCAACCCATGCTATCATGGAAAGCAGACGTTAAACGATGATGATCATCATCATCATTGTCATCCTTTCATATCTATTTTCTATGCTGGCTTGGGTTTGTTGGTTTGACCAGAGATGGCAAGCTGGAGAGCTGCACCAGGTACCAGTTAGATTTAGCTTGGTTTCTACGGCTGGATGCCCTTCCTAATGCCAGTCACTTCATAGTGTGTGCTGGGTGCTTTTAATGTGATACCAGCACAAGGACTTTTAGGTGGTGCTGGCACAAGTGCCTTTACGTGGCACCAGCACAGAACTCTTGCAGACCAATTCTCTTCACCAGGGGAAGTGGCCTTAACACATCTCTGCTGTGGAGGAGGGGGTCTTCTTGAGAACAGTAAGGTGCCAGGTATCTTGTCATCAATTGATTACATCAATCTCAGTATTTGAGTAGTACTTTATTTAACCAGTCTTGGAAAGATGAAAGGCTAAGGTGCCTTTACTAGGACTGTTGAACTTAGAACATAAAGGGTTAGAAGTAACTAGTGCAAAGTATTTTGTTTGGTGTAAACATAGCTGTATGAATATGGAGCTTGCTCCACAACCATGTGACTTTGAGTTCTATCCCATTGCATGTTACCTTGGGAAAATGTCTAAACTTTAGTAGCTTAGAGATGATCCATGCTTTTTCATTGAAATTGGTAGGTGGAAACGCATGTATATAAATATGCATGTGTGTGTGAATGATGAATTTCTGCATCATTTGAACCAAAAAATGGTGATGTAATGTTTATATTCGTTGTGAACAACATATCTGAGCTTTTGAAGTCTAATGGAATGAAAATTCTTTGTTTGAATAACAGGTAAATGATTAACTGGATGAGTATCTAGTTGCCTTAATAGTGCCTCAAATAAGTATCCACCCAACCCATGTCAACATGGAAATATAGATGTAAAGTGAATAAACAAATCCTAATGATTCTGCTTATAAACAGATGTAATAAACACAGAAGAGAGAGAGAAAGAGAGAGGTGGGGTGGGAGATAGAAAAAGAGAGAGAGAAGGAGAGATAGAGAAAGATATTGTCAGCAAGTTCTTACTTACCAAGGTTATTGTTCTGGGCAAGTTTTCTCCGTTTTAATTTCCTTTTTAATTTCTTTAAAAGTTTCTTCCAACTTTTATGACTAATAAAATATAAAATAAAATTTCATTTGTTTGCAGAGAAATACTTCTGAAATCATGTAATAAGAATGTAAACCATGACAAAAATTTAAAAAATTGATTTTATTGTCTGTATAAAACATGACATTGAAAACAGAAGCTCTTTGACTTGAGCAATCAATAATCCAGTCTCACTGGCTGTGTATGTGTTGTGTGTGTGAGAGAGAGAAAGAGATAGAGAGATTCTTTTTTTTTAATCCCATTCTAGCTTAATCTAGAGGGACTAAAAGGAAGTGTTTTTCATAGAATAGTATCTAAGCATAATAGATTGAAGGCCAGTAAGGGCTATGGGCACCATGGCCTCTTCTTCCTCAGATTAACTCAAAATTAAAAAGAGATAAAGTTGCAAATTCTACTATTAACAGAGAGTGTGGACCAAATAATTAGCCAAGAGTTCAGCACTTCAAATCTTGTCCCTCAACACTGTCTTTGTATTGAACTGTTATATAGCCTTGTTGACCAAACTGAAAAGTACTGACAAGTGCAGGTAAAAGCCACAACTGATAAAATTAATAAGAACTTTGTTGAGTTTATGGTGCTGAGTCTAACTCTTCCAGTAAACATAACTTTCTATCTTATAAAGGAATGTTTTCTGCTGTATGAATTGTTGAATATCTATTATATAAAATCCATTCTGTGTGTGTGTGTGTCTTCTAGGATCTCAGGCATTCTCCATCCGATTGCACTCAAATTTGATATGTAGATACCGACGATATCAGGGCGTGTCTAAGTCTTGAAAAAATTACAAAAATCAATTCCAGGTGAGAATGCGATTGATAAAGCCGTGGGAACGTGCATTTGTATGCGCAAGTACATCAGTCGAAATCTGTCTTTTGCTGGTGTCTCAAATTTAGGTTAAATCAGTGTTTCTCAAAGGGGAGGCTAATGGAACGGTCAGAGAAGTTGTTATGAGTAAATTTGGTGTAAATGTTTGACAACTCAGCACTGTCCATTGGATGAAGGGGGGGGGGGGCTTTTACTATATAAAGAGCAAAAGTTTACAGCACAGTCGAAAATCTTAGGTGGTTAAGGTGTTGAGCTCATAAACAAATGGTCATGGGTTCAATTTCTGGATTGGGTAGCAGAATGTGTCGACTAGCAAGGCACTTATTCCATGTTGCATCAGTCTACCCAGCAGGAATGAATACCAGCCAAGTGCAGCCCTCACTTCTATCAGCTGTCATATCCATATTCCACTGGGTTAACAATAGACTGAAAGGGTATTCATGCCTGCTTGTGACTATACTGACACCTAAAATAATTAGCAAAAGCATGGTAAACACAGCCAGATCATACTTGCTTCTGAGTGACAGTTGTAGTTTTGGTTACTACACTTCTATGCAAGTCTGACCAAGAGCCAGTATGGGAATATGAGATAAGGCACATTTGTAGAAAGATAAACTGATTGGTAACATATTGACCACACATAGACAGAGGCGATTAGTATTCACCTACTCTTTTTTACTCTTTTTACTTGTTTCAGTCATTTGACTGCGGCCATGCTGGAGCACCGCCTTTAGTCGAGCAAATCGACCCCGGGACTTATTCTTTGTAAGCCCAGTACTTATTCTATCGGTCTCTTTTGCCGAACCGCTAAGTTACGGGGACGTAAACACACCAGCATCGGTTGTCAAGCAATGCTAGGGGAACAAACACAGACACACAAACATATTCACACACACTTATATATATATACATATATACGACAGGCTTCTTTCAGTTTCCGTCTACCAAATCCACTCACAAGGCATTGGTCGGCCCGGGGCTATAGCAGAAGACACGTGCCCAAGATGCCACGCAGTGGGACTGAACCCGGAACCATGTGGTTGGTTAGCAAGCTACTTACCAAACAGCCACTCCTGCGCCTATGGGAGTTACTTTTGGATCATTGACTTTGATCATTACAATAATAATTGCAGAATCAGTAAAGTTCTAGATAAAACGAATTGTATTACCATCATCATTGAGTGTTCATTTTTCCATGCATGCATGGTTCGAACAAAGTTTGAGGCAGATTTTCTATGACAGGATGCACTTCCTGTTGCCAACCCTCACCTGTCTCTACAGAAGGTAATATTTCCCCATGCTCTTGCATTCTCACAGAAGATTGGAAATGAAAAACACTGCTTGTATGACAGTGACATTCATTTACAACAATCATACAATATCAAGACAAGGAGACACACACACACATATTTTAAAGAATGTGGAGCACTTAAGATAAGTTTTAATCACACATTTACATTTTCAAGTTATTGTGGTGTGACAAAATGAAACAACGGCCAGGATATTGCGTCTTTCCAAATTCCAGCTGAGTCTTATACAACTCTTTTGTTTTTTTTTTTACTTGTTTCAGTCATTTGACTGCGGCCATGCTGGAGCACCGCCTTTAGTCGAGCAAATCGACCCCGGAACTCATTCTTTGTAGGCCCAGTACTTATTCTATCAGTCTCCTTTGCCGAACCGCTAAGTGACGGGGAAGTAAACACACCAGCATCGGTTGTCAAGCAATGCTAGGGGGACAAACACAAACATACATATATATATATATATACGACAGGCTTCTTTCAGTTTCCGTCTACCAAATCCACTCACAAGGCATTGGTCGGCCCGGGGCTATAGCAGAAGACACTTGCCCAAGATGCCACGCAGTGGGACTGAACCCGGAACCATGTGGTTGGTTAGCAAGCTACTTACCACACAGCCACCCCTGCATCAATAAGAAATACAAACTGGATCCCTAACCAAGAATTGAATATCAGTTTCATCGTTCTTGGGATTTGCACTTGGAATTTATTAGTTCAAACTGTCAAATTTGCCACCATCTCAGGTGATAGAGAGTTCAATCTAGATAGCACATCCTATTCCATTGTCAATGACTTGGTTTGTATTTTGTACAGGTATAAATTTGAGACATTTAGAGAAAAAGGTTCTCTTTCTACTGCAATTTCCTGACTTAACTTCTTCTTCCGACCACGAGCAGATAGTGTTTTCTACGACCATGGAATCAAAGACATAGCTTTCATTGGTAATGTACTTTGTGCAAACTACGTGCGTTTTCATCCCACACAATATAGTAACAGACTTCTACAAGCACTGACAAGCGATTCTTTATCAAAACTGACTCCAACTCGCCGAAGTTGTGAAACTTGGTAACGATTCAATAAAATCTCTAATTATCACTCTGAAACTTATCATTTTATGCAACACATCTGCTTCTTAATACTGCAACAGCTCCACCATGTCACTATCTATTTTACCGTTACATTCGGCGTTACACTTGCATACCTTTTAAGGTTGTTATTAAATACTTCTATGTTACATCAAGTTCTTTTCTTTCTCGTTTTAAATATGGGCAATGTTTCGTTTGTCGCCTAAATATGTTTTTTCAAATGAACTCATAAGTATTGTTTTTATACCTCATTAGAACGTAAAATAATATATTTTTGAAAAGTTGTTTATAAGTTTCCGTTTACACCATTACATCTCAAAATGAATGCTATTTTTGTAATTCCTTTGATATTATTTCTAAATATTTTTTTTTCTCCCAAAATAAGGTCAGCAATATTTGGGTTTTGGTACATAAAGCACTCCCCAATTCCTCGAAAATAAATATCGAACAGTGATGTCTCACATAAGCACGATGCCACAAATTTCAGTGACAGAACGCAATCCGATTATTTAACCGACCCCAGCACATGGTTACAAGTTTATTTAAGGACACCACAAATCTGAAAGGTAGAGGCAACTTTGTTTAAATCAACAACAATGAGGGATATAATTAAATACTGCAAAACATTCGATCCAGCGCTCCATCGATTCTGTCAATCACAATATTATTAAATATAGTGAATCTTTCAACGAAATTTCATTTCAATTTTCAGACGTTGCAATATTTAATCTTTGTAAATGCTTACCTCATTTTATTTCCCTGTATAAAAGTATCAGCCGACGGCCCAATCAAACTAGTTAAAGCCTCCTCCGATATTTCCATAGCACGAAAATATCACAAAACCCACGCAAAAACAATTTCTTTCAGTCTGAAGACATTTCGTGCTCAAAAACACGGTTTATAGACCAAACTTGATCTTCATAGAATGAAGAGTACCAGTCAAGAACGATTATGCAAAAGATTTTTATTTATTTACTTTTTAAAAACTTAATTTATTTCTTAATCATTTCTGCTTTTTAAAATGCTTAGTCGGAACAATTTAGCATGTGTCTATCCCAATTTTTTATCTCATATTTCCCCGGGTGTGGGGAACGTGCATATACGTTAGTGGTGTTGCTATAGTTTCGGTCTAGGTCAACCCTGATTGATAAAAGCTTTTGGTCAATAACAATTTGGCCAAAGCCACCTTATCTTTTTCCAGACAGTTACATTTAGGGCTCTTCTTATATCCAACAAGCTCTTTTTATTTCAAAGTGGTGGAATGTTATACAAGGAAAATTTAGCCGCTATCGCTACAGGAATAGGCGCACGTGTGTGTAAAGGGAAGTAACTCTCTAAAACTTGTCAATCTCATTCGACGCATAAAATTATTGAATAAGTCTTAGTATTCGACACATATTTTATTATAGCGACAAAGGTTAGCAGAATTCTGGTTTAAGCACTTCAAAAAACTCCTCATTGCTTTTTTATTTTTCTTAATTTTATGAACATTTTTGCGAATATATGTTCTACATGGAGAGAGATTCTTTTATTCTCCGCCCCATAAAATCTTAAAATTTCTACTCTTCATCGAATTGTATTTAAATCAGAGTTTAAAATACGGACAGCCCGAATTGTTGCTTCAATCCTAGCAACGGATCTCCTTTGGGTACATCATCATTCCGTTAAATGTCTTTAAGGGGAGAAAAATATTGAAAAACATCAATACCTGTCAGAGTGACCAACAAACAAGGTGTCGAGTGGCCGTGAGATGTAAAAATCACTGCAAAATCGCCTTTAAATCACACACACACATGGTCCCGGCAACAGGGGGTGCAAGCGCACCCCTAGAATTTTCGCAGAGTGCAGAAGCAAAATTTGCAGCCCTACTTATTTTTCTAAGGTTTAGAAAACGGTAAATAAAAAGTGATGTGTAAAAAGTTGCTTGAAGTTGGGTTCCTTCTCAAAGAACAAAACACAAAAATAATAATAAAAAAAAAATAAATAAGACCTTGTTTGTAAATATTTTTGGACTTGGGTTTGCACCCCCTAAGCAATTTTCATTCCCGAGCCAGTGCACACACACACACACACACACACACACGCACTTTTTGCAAAATCGTGTGAATTCTCGCGTGCAGAACATAAATTTGCATAAATTTTCTGAAAATTCCATAAAATGAAGAAAAAGAAAGTTATTGGAGATTTTATGGCATGCTTAAACCAAAATTCCGGTCAAAATTTTGTTAGTAAATCATTATTTCTAAAAACACAAAGCATTCTGGGAATGGGGCTATTAGTTGAATATATTGGCTTGAATCTCTACTCAGAAAGAATAAGTATCGCAAACATTTTGTGCAATGTTCTAACGATTCTGCAAATCGATAAATAATTCCCAGACTAAATAGCGGAGTCGGTATAAATGATTGGCTCAACTCCGTGAACTAGGTCACCGTCTCCGCCCCACCGTAACATAGCAACGGTTAATGTTTGAAACCAGTAATAAAAACTATGGAAGGGAGACAATCGAAACTGTCTTTATTATTTGCCTATTCTTACAACTAGGGTTATTTCCCTTGAACAAAATAATTCCATTGCCAGTTAGAGAAATATATAGGGTGATCTGACCCATTTGGAGGCTTAATAAAAGCACAAAATAAGAAATAATGAAAAGAAAAATTTCATTTTCTGAATGTACATTTAATGCCATTTTATTTCATTAAGTTTTAAAAATTAAATCAGCTAAATGCTTCCCATCACTGTCAACACACTGTTGGAGACGTTCATGAAAGTTATCGATAACTCTATGGATGATTTCTTCTGGAATGGTGAAATGTGATTTCTTCTTGTGGGGATATTAAAAATCAAAAGTATTCAGTCATCGCCCTCGATCTATTGATGAATTAAAGCATGCAATTTGTGTAGAAATAGCAACCATTCCAGAAGAAATGATCCATAGAGTTATCGATAGCTTTCATGAACGTCTCCAACAGTGTGTTGACAGTGATGGGAAGCATTTAGCTGATTTAATTTTTAAAACTTAATGAAATAAAATGGCATTATATGTACATTCAGAAAATGAAATTTTTCTTTTCATTATTTCTTATTTTGTGTTAAGCCTCCAAATGTGTCAGATCATTTTGGTCCACCCTGTATATAATTAAATTATTAAATAGAGCTATGAATGATGTTCACCATACTCCTTCCCATGATCTTTTTAGAGCAAATATGTAACTGAAACATCAGTTAGTCCATTGAAATATTTCCCCCAGCAATAATCAACAAAAACAAGAAATTTTTCCTATTATTCATGGTCGGTCGGTCGGTAGAGGAATAATATTATTGCTAGGGTAAATATTCCAGTAGAGTAACTGATGTTTCGGTTACATATTCGGTCAAGAAGGATAATGGGGAGGCGTATGGTTCACATCATTCATAGCTCTATTTAACTATTTATATAAATCTTATATTTTGCAGTAGAATTATTTTATTTAAGGGAAATAACCCTAGTTCTATGAATATATTCTAAAGGTTTCACACTGTGGTACGAAGCCAGCAATTTTAAGAGAAAGGTACAAGTCGAATACACCAACTCCAGTGTCCAAAAGGTAATTATGCTATCGACTCCGAAGGGATGAAAGGCAAAGTCAACCTCAACGGAATTTGAACTCTGAACGTGAAATGTATAATAATAATAATAATAATAATAATTGCAGTACCAGGCAGTGACTCGCGTGGCTTCTGATCTTAACTGATTGGAAGTGTTATCATGTACATTGTTTTGTCTTGGTATAAAAGATGGGCTACAGCAAATATTCTGCTCAATACCACAGATTTGCTTGTTAGTTGTTTGACCATAACCAGTTGAGCATGTCCCTTAGTGGCTGGCGATATGTGCATCTCTGATCAAGAACAGAAGTAGTGGCGGAGCATCATAGCCGTGTTGAAAGGAATTCTTAGAAGTTTGGATAATTCACCTTTGGAAACATGGGTGTTTCGTTCAACATCCTTAAACAATCCTTATTCAAGGACCTTTTGAGCGGGATGGCTAGTCGACCAGAAGAAAATTCTAACTGTGCCTCACCTGCGAGGTCATGCGCTGTTTATCTTGATATGAGATCACCATGTCGCGTACATATGGTTGTGATGCATGTGCCTGGTGTACCCTTATCAGACGGGTAGTCGTGATGAGTATACTGAGCTTCGTATATTTTACCCCAGTGTCACTTTGATGGCATGCACTGCTCTCTAATTCAATAATAATAATAATAATAATAATAAAATAATAATAATAGTAAAGCCTTCAGTTAGGCCGAAATAATGCCTTCACCACTTGACCCTTTCTAACCTCTTCTACTTCACCAAAAGATAGAATAGAGATAACAAAACCACCAACTAAATCTATTGTTTTCAATGGTATGTCTATCCTTCTGAATAGTTATATAAGCAAGCATACCCCAAGCAAAAATCAGACGTAGTCTGGCTGACCAGCTAGAACCTTGGTCAGAGGGAGAAATGAAGTTTACTGTCAGCAACTGTGAGACAACACCCTACAATTCTCTAACATCATTCTATCGCTTTATATGGATTACTACTAACAATTCGTATACGCCAAACTATGTAAAGAAACATTCTACCGCATCTAACTTTCTTTCGCATGCTTTTGGATTTATCATAACCTACCCGTCGAGGCAAGGTGTTGTAACGTAACGGTAAATTAATATTTCCTTAAAACTTCATGCATTGTTCATCTTTCACGTCCTACAGTATGCGATTATAACAACAAATTTTTATCGTTACAACTGCTGACTCCGACATTTCATAATAATGTTTACTAATCAATCTTACCCGCGACAATTGGTGACTACGACATTATCATCATATTGTGTACCTAATCAATACCTCTCGTTACAAGTCTCTTTCTATATGCACAAAGCACATCCAACGTCTAACGCCACGCATTCATTTACTGCTAACACACCATAGACATCTCAAACGGGATGCAACTCGTCTCTGTACAGTACTCTTATGCAGGGTATTTCATGTGTAACCCACTGCTACAATAAACTTTGATATTGGACGAGTTGAGATTTTGTCGGTCTACCTCTGAATACCAACCACCGTTGAGTTTCGTCCGTTTGTCTTTGTGTTCCAATTGCGGTTGAGTGAGCGCACAGACACAGTATCGACAAGCTACCACCGTCGACATCGTCAATCAGACTGTGAACTCTCCGCCGTGTAACAAGCTACAAAGATAGAGAACTCACCATACTGGCGATACCATAACTAAACTGATGGCCGAATCTTACATTAAATTAATGGGCTGAGAGCCCATTAAAATTACATATTTTTTCTTGTACAGAAAATTCAAAAACGCAAGTTCAGAATATTGGTACATAGTGGTTTAATAGTTTCAAGCAGACAACCGCTTGGTTTGTCACTATGAAAACAGTCACCAATGTGTCTGGCTTACGATTGGCTAAAATTACCCCAAATTTGCAAATTTTAAAAGCTATTAGCATTTTATTTATTAATTTATGGCAAAAATGAATTTCATTTATATAATTAGTATGCAAAGCTACATCAATACAGCAAATTTGAAATCAACTACAACAAAATTAAAGGAACTGAAGAATGAAAGCCAAGCAGAAAAGATCCAATTTCGAGAAGCATAATATTTTTGAGGGATGCAATGTCCAGACGGTTAACAACGGTCGCAGGTATTTTTTTTTGCTCTATTAAATAATATAATGGTGAATATTTGAGTGAAACTGTATTTTCGTGTATCTATGAGGGTGAATGCAATAGCATTTCGTTATCTAGCTGGTTTCTTATTTCTGTTTCTATTTGAGTCAAACAAAAAGAAATGATTCACTCTAAATAACAAAGCGCTCATATCTTACATTCTCTCGATTTCCTATAATTCAGACCGTCTCATAGTCCCAGCAGACAAAATGGAAAAGGCAGGTTCCCTGGAAGATAGTGAGGGAGATGCGCTGAAACAGCCACTTTGACTCGCGGGCTTCGGATTTGCGGATAGCCATCTCCGCTCTGATAGCGGTGACCATAGGGATATGGTCCGGGGACCGAGAACGCTGGAGGTCTCCAATGCTACAGGCTCGACCATAAGCCTGTCAGAGAGCGACCGATACTTTGACAGTTTGCTTTTCTCAGCCTGACGAGCAGCGGAGCCTGGGCTGGTAGCTGAAGACATATCTATATTCATAAACTGCAGTCTAAGCTTCGATCCCAACAATCGTTTCTTGTTAAGGAGAACAGGAAAATCTGAAGCTTTGAAGTAGCCTTTACTTGCTCAAACAGAAATCTAATTTTCCTTAAACCGAAGAGTACATTGTTTATATGTAGCATAGTAAAAAGTTGAGACGGCCATGATAGGAATACTTTTCATCGTAAGTCCTATCGATAAGAACCGGCTTGGAGATAAATAACAATAACTAGGAATCTGCTCACCCTACAAGGTTTGAAGTCTCTCTGCTTATATCAGTGGCTGTATTTGTTTTGGTGCAGATGCTGTTTGTTTTGATGATAGATAGTGGAGATGGTGAAAGCATCTCTTTTACTTGTTTCAGTCACTTGATTACGGCCATGCTGGAGCACCGTCTTTAGGCGAGCAAATCGACCCCAGGACTTATTCTTTGTAAGCCTAGTACTTATTCTATCGACCTCTTTTGCCGAACCACTAAGTTACGGGAACGTAAACACACCACCATCGGTTGTCAAGCGATGTTGGAGGACAAACACAAACACACAAACATACGCACACACACACACACATACACATACATACACACACACACACATATATATACGACGGGCTTCTTTCAGTTTCCGTCTACAAAATCCGCTTACAAGGCATTGGTCAGCCCGAGGCTATAATAGAAGACACTTGACCAAGGTGCCGCGCAGTGGGACTGAACCCGGAACCATGTGGTTCGTAAGCAAGCTACTTACCACACAGCCACTCCTACGACTATATATATAAAATTTATATTATATATATATATATATATACGCGCGCATGTGTGTGTGTGTGCGTGTATGTATGTAAGTATGCATGTATAATATATATGTGTGTGATAGATAGATAGATAGATAGATAGATAGATAGATAGATAGATAGATAGATAGATAGATAGATAGAGTTTCTAATGAAAATCCAGTTTCTGGTTAGTAGGGCCACGCTTGAAAGGTTTAAGAAGCACTTGAATTTACACAGTATAAAATTGACACCTGAAGTTACTAGTAGTACACAAAAGCTGCTACTAATTCTCATGAGCAGCTGAAAAAAAAAAAGATAACTGAAGGGGCTGCACTCCAAAGAAAGTAAACAACTCTAATGAAACTGCGCTCTTCAAGAACTTCGTGACAGCTAGAACGTTTATTTCTCGAGAAAGAAATCAACACCAGGATTTAAAGCTTTCAGAATTCACCTGACACTTCTGGGACGAAATGCTGCAGGTGATATGAAGCTGAAGCTCTTACTAATGTATGACTTTCAGAATTTATGCAAAGTTTTTTTTTGCCTCTCATCTGGCGTTTAAATAAGAAGGCATGGATGATTAAAAGCCCTTTCGAAGAGTAGGTAACAGGCATTTTTGTTCATTTACATTATTTACATTTGAAGGATATTTGTCCTCATCTTGTTTGTTGTAAACACAACATTTCGGCTGATATACCCTCCAGCCTTCATCAGGTGTCTTGGGGAAATTTCGATCCTGGGTTCTCATTCCTAAGGTATTTTCGATGTTGTTGTTGTTATTATTATTATTATTATTATTGTCATTTACTTTTAATCTGCATGTTTGATGCAATCACTTGCCGGGGCACACCCAGCGCCCTAGGGCAAGTGAAGGTTAAGAGTTGTTGAAATATAGCTGAAAGCTTGGGGAGGGGAAGTAGAGAAATATCTCCATGTAATACAAACACAAACATTTACATTGATAGAGTTTTTCTAAGGATGTGGGCAGTACTTGTTAGCACAATCTTTTGGATTTCCTTGAGACATGGTTCTCCAGGGATATTGTCTAGGTGTTCTGACATCCCTTTTTTATCATACCTAGGGCACCTGCAATAACAGGAACAGTTTTGTTTTAAGATTCCACATCTTTTGTATTTCGATTTCCAGGTCCTTATATTTACCAAGTTTGTCAAATTCCTTTACAGATACATTTTTATCAGTGGGGACGCTTACCTCTATTAGTCTGCAGGTATTTTCTTCCCTGTCTTTAACAATTATGTCTGGTCGATTAGCCTTGATCGTTCTGTCAGTGTTGACTGGAAAATCCCAGAGGATGGTCACATCCTTACCTTCAACAACTGGCTGAGTATGGTGTTCATACCAGTTAGCAGGAGTGTCGAATTTGTAGTATTTACATATCTTCCAATGTATATACTGTCCTACCCTTTCGTGGCGATTTTTGTATTCGTTTGGTGTCAGGACAGGACATCCCGAAACGAGATGGTCTATCGTTTCGTCAAATGTGTCGCAGAATCTGCATTTAGGGTCAGTACCGTTTCGGAGAACGTTAGCCTGGTAATTTCTGGTAAACAAGCTTTGATCTTGTGCTGCCATTATGAAGCCTTCAGTCTCTGCTTTCAATCCAGAACTCTTCAGCCACTGATGGGTTGTTGCTTGGTCTACATCAGCATTTTGGCTTCGGAGAATATATTGTCCATGCAGGAGCTTCTGGCTCCACCGCCTCTCAATTTGATTCTGCCTTATTATTATTATTATTATTATTATTATTATTATTATTATTATTATTCAGGTCGAAAGGTTGTGTTAACAACAAACAAGATGACAAATATCCGTCAAATGTAAATAATGTACATAATTCCTCATCTCTTAAATATAGAACTGTATTATCTTTTGTTCGGTTGTAGAATAGTACAGTGCCAGTCGTAGTATTTCCATCAAAACTACGAATTTTAGACAATGCACTAAGCAACTGAATGAGATTAAATGAGTTTTCTGAATATATTCCCAAGAATACAACTTCTTTGCTTCAGCCAATGGATCAAGGTATGGCAGCTAACTCCAAGGCATATTATCTGAAAAGAACTTTCAAACAATTTATGAACGCAATTGATAGGGAGGATGAACCAACAATTTAAGACTTTGGAAAGAAGTTCAACATAGGGGATGTAGTGAATAATAAAGCCAAACCATGGGATGAAGTGAAACCTCAACTTTAAATGATGGCCAGACTGTATCCATAACTTTATAAGTTTCCCACGAACAGAAAGTCTATCTCAAACTCGGAATGATAAGATAAACTTTCAAATGTGAAGGGTCTGAAGAAGTCATAGAGGACGACGCATATGAGTTGCTAGCGTCCAATACCGAAAATTCATTTAATGGGAAACTGATATTGATCGAAGAAAAGCAATCTGAAAATACTGAGGAGAAAACCGAAATTCTACCAGTTCCACTTAAATTTACTGCTAAAAATGTTGGGACTTAAAAAGTTTTGCTGATAACAACCTTATTTGTGAATGAAATATTAAAATTACAACAGGAGTTTGCAATAAGCTCAGTTCCTACATTAGGTTGTTCAAAGATGATGTGTCACAAACATCAAACAATTTTTGATAAGTTCTTCGCCCCATAAGTAACTGTTGGCGGTAATGAATTGTAAGACAGAAAATAGTGTCCCCTATCCTCTCTGTAACTCTCATCCCACCACCATCTCTATTCTAACTTCACTTGAATTGTAAAGTTTATAAAATGGGAATATCAAAACTAGTTTCTTACTGCACAATTGTAAATGATTGCTTAATGGGATCTTACGGGCATCATAGTTCCGAATTTGTTGCAGTGTACTCGTGTTCGTCCCGATAATGAGTTTGCAGGCTAGCCAATAAATATATGTATATATATATATATATATATATATAATATATATATATATATCCTTTTCAATTCAGGGATTTGATACAGTAGATTGGATTTCTGCTTTTGATAAGTTTGATAAGTACCACGAACGAAACTCTCACCCCTTGAGTCACTGTGTAACTTCTGAGGATTAAAATTATATATATATATATTATATATATATATATATATATATATATATATAGATATATATATATATATATATATATATATATATATATACCGGAGTAAGCACATAAGTGTGAAACAAGGTGGAAAAAAAGAGTACTGAAACACCAGAGGTAGAGTAATATGCTTTATTTGAAAGCAGCAGAAATATAACAAAAGCTGTTACTCAGAGTTTCACGTTCCCGTTTGTCGGACAGTTTTGTTAAAATAGAGCAGAAATATATACACACGCATATATATACATACATACAGCACACACACACACACACACACACACATACGTATGTATGTATTTACAGCATGGTCGTAGTCCAGTGACTGAAACAAGATAAAGAAGATAGGAGAAGTAGGCGTACGTTGAACGTAGAAAATATTCAGGAAATAAACAACTAGACTCTATCGACATGAAAAACAAATCGTTGAGTTAGACTTAACACATTTAATGCAGGAAACATTAAATATGTTAACTAGATATAATTATGCAGCAAAGAGAGAGCAACAACAACAACAACAACAACAACATTCAACCAATGACCAACTTCATTTTGAGTGTTTCACTAAGTGGTACAGGACATTGGCTTATATTGGCTCTATATTCACTAGCTTTTCAGAGAATTTCCAACAGCAGCGAATGACATCTCTTTATTCATTCATTTATTGCAATAAATAATTTGTTCTTTTTTTTTTTTGGTGCACTTCGTCTCTTTTCTTTTTCGTTTTTCTTTTCTTTTTTTTTTCTTTTTTTTTTTTGATGATGATGATCAGAGAAGGACTGCCTGGCACAGCGAATGGGACACACCTGCATCCGTCCGGTTTGCTGACGTTATAGGAGAAAATAAATGTCAATAATTGCGGGTTAGTGCTGTTGGGTCCGGTATGAGGCGTGGAAACTCTTTTAGGAAATGCGTCCCATTTTTGTTTTAAAGATCATAACCTGGTGACATAAGAGCATGTGAGGTACAGACAGTGGTGGTGAGGGTTGGCGGTGGTGGTGCGTGGTGCGTGGTTTTAGTGGAAAAGATATGAAGAAGAAGAAGAGCGGCAGAGGATGTAAAGGAAATAGAATAAGAGTCTAATGGATGTTTGTGTTCGTGGAGGGGAGATTAGAATAGAAAAGAGAGAAAGAAAGACAGAGAGAAAGAAGGATGGCAGGGGAGACAGAGAGGGGGAGGAGGGGCAGAGGGAAGGAGAAAGAGAGACAGATATGACTGGAGATAACATATACATATGCATACAAAAGAATGTATATGAGAAGAGAGAAGAGGAGAGAAAGATACAGAGAGTCAGAGAAGGAGACAAAGGGAGAGAGAGAGGAAAAGAAAGACATGGAAGGAGAGAGAGGGAGAAAGCGATGGTGAGATAGATAAAAAGAGAGAGAAAGGTATATAGAGGGCGAGAGAGAAAGATACAGAGAGTCAGAGAAGGAGACAAAGGGAGAGAGAGGAAAAGAAAGACATGGAAGGAGAGAGAGGGAGAAAGCGATGGTGAGATATATAAAAAGAGAGAGAAAGGTATATAGAGGGCGAGAGAGAAAGAGGAGAGATGAAAAGATTTGAAGAAAGTGAGAGAGAAAGTGAAAGCGAGAGTGAGAGAGAGAGAGAGAGAGAAAGATAGGAAAGATGAAAAGAAAGATTAGAATAAAGACAGAGAGAGAGAGAGAGAGAACGCGAAAGTGAGATAGCATGAGAGAGAGGGAGAGAGAGAGAAGGAGAAGGAGAGATGAAAAGAAATATTAGAATAAAGGGAGAGAAAGGATGAGAGCGAGAGAGAAGGAGAGATGAAAAGAAAGATTAGAATAAAGATGAGTTATCTGAAAGGCAGTTAGTGAAATTCAGCGAATCTCGTGTTTTCCATTACCATATCATTATCGCATTCAATTCCTTGATGTGGCTCAGCCAATTCCACTTGTGGTCTTCTTATATCGCAGCTGTCTCCAATCTTTGTTTTTTTCCACCACAGATCAGTTTCATGAAAGACAATTTTTCCACAGAAGCGCATAACAAAAACACAATAAAATGCACAATATACAATTAATTGTTGCACATATAATACATATAAGAAAATGAGATGACAAAGAAAGAAAAAATATATCATATGAACACCATTAGCTTACAGTTGTTTTTGCTGTGATATGCAGTGAACTCATAGTTGCATGCCTGAGTAACACCTTATAGCTTCATCAGAACTTCAAATATGAAGCCATATGCTGATGAAGTTCATAAGATAATCGTTTATTTCTTTGTCATCTTACTTTCTTATTACCGCTCTGTACTCGACTAGTGCTTCATTTAGAGGCATACGTCTATTGAGTTCTACACCAGGTTATTAGTCTCGCAATGCCTAAGCGAAATATCATAATACATCTATCTATCTATCTATCTATCTATCTATCTATCTAATTATAATTAGGGTTCAGCTAATTGCTTCACCACACACCGAATTTAGAAATAGGCGTTAAAATTCCTTTTCTGGTACCATAAGAATCTCCATGACGGTAACATACTTTTTTACGAAGGCAAAAAGCAAAACAATGAATCAACACGACCAGGATTAATTATATACGCGTTTCGAGATTAAAGTGATGTAAATTTTACTTACTTCTCTCTTCAGTATAGTATTTCCAATTATAAAATTTGAAAGTGCTAGGGTTAAATATGCACACGATCGAGCGACATCATGTAACAGATATCCAACCAACACTTCCAAAATTTAGAGCCGAATGTGAATACACTATTCAACCCCTATACCCACTTGTATGCTACGAGCAGTACTGCAGAAAACTGCAGTATTCTATCATGGAGTAAATTATAACTTCAAATCAATAATAAAAGGGTAAAATTTATTAATTAAATTAATTAATTAATCAATCAATTAATTAATAATTTCATCAAGTAGATCGGTACGTTAAAATAACCTTTATAGGTAAAATTATACATATATTTTATAATTATAAACATAATTATAATTAGAGTTCAGCTAATTGCTTCACCACATACCGAATTTAGAAATAGGAGTTAAAATTCCTTTTCTGCTACTATAAGAATCTCCATGACGGTAACATACTTTTTTTTACGAAGGTAAAGAGCAAAACAATGAATCAACACGACCAAGATTAACTATATACGCGTTTCGAGATTAAAGTGATGTAAATCACTTTATGTATAAGTGCAAGCGTGGTAATAAGAAGATTGCTTCCCAACCACATGGTTCCGGATTCAACTCACTGTGTGTAACAATGTATGTGTTTGCCAGCATACATACATTTTTGTGACGACTGACACACACGCGCATCTAAAGATAGAGACAGACACACACGGGGGCAGAAATAGGCTTCACGTATGCGTTAATGTACATGTGTGTCTCTCTCTTACTTTATGTATGTAACTACACCCCCCCCCAAAAAAAAAACCCCAGTGAAACGCGCCGATATTGAAAGTTTACTTGTGGCTGGACTTCAAACAACAACGTTCACTTTCAAGTAATACGAACGTTGGAGATTTGACTGATTTAATACCACTCACAATACTCGCAAATATATCTGGAAAAAAAATATTATTCTGGTTATTATAGCAAATTCGGAAACGTGGCGAAGTAGAAAGCCTTAGCGGCTCTTTCGATATAATTACAAAAATGTTATTCCACTCCTTCTAACCAGTTTCAAGATAATGTTTAACAGTCCTTGTATTCTTCATCACTGTGTGTATCAACGTCCCACAACCTTCTTACTGCATTACTCAGTATTTATTGTACAGCCTATAATGTTACACAGTTCAAAAACAGTATCTTCCTTCTTATTTACTTTGTTCAGCATTTGCTTCAAAATTGTAAAATAAATTATTTTTGTACGTAAAAACTGAATTATGCCTTCTGAATTTTCTTGGACTTTCACTTTCTTTACAGTGACATTCATTCAATTGTGAATTTTACAACATTTAGGACATGTTCCAAATAAATGTTCACTTTCTGTACTTTCTTACATTACTCTCTTTTTTTTTTACTCTTTTACTTGTTTCAGTCATTTGACTGCAGCCATGCTGGAGCACCGCCTGTAGTCGAGCAAATCGACCCCAGGACTTATTCTTTGGACGCCTAGTACTTATTCTATCTATCTCTTTTGCCGAGCCGCTAAGTTACGGGGACATAAACACACCATCATCAGTTGTCAAGCGATGCTGGGGGACAAACACACAAACATACACACGCATATATATACATATATACGACGGGCTTCTTTCAGTTTCCGTCTACCAAATCCACTTACAAGGCTTTGGTCGGCCCGAGTCTATAGCAGAAGACACTTGCCCGAGGTGCTACGCAGTGGGAATGAACCCGGAACCATATGGCTGGTAAGCAAGCTACTTACCACACAGCCACTCCTGCGCCTACCACATTGGTAACGCATACTAACTTTTGCTAAATTGGTGACTTTCCATTTTTTATAGCATAACTATGCTACAGAAAGTACGTTTTGCGCCTATGTTGACTACCTTTCGTTTCGCTTGAACTTCGTGTGTGTACGTTTTGCTGTTTTCAATATTATCACTTCTATCAGTGTATGTGTGTGTGAGCTGGAACTACTGCTATCTACTGAGGATGAACACAAATGGCTCGAAACCGTACGGTCTGGTAGTCCCGTCGCTAGAAGATGGTAGAGGTTCACTCTCCTGCTTGCAATATATATCGGGTGCAGACTGCATCGACTAACTGGCTAGAGGAGGCGTCCCCCTCGGGTTAAAATGGTAGTAACATCGGTTTCTAAGGAACAGCCATGTTGAAGAGGCTATAAATATTTTCTGCATAGTTTCTCCCATTAGTGACATGAAGATCGTTGCGCTTTGTGATATTTACATTATCCCAATGCTGTAACTCCGCATTTCTGTCCATTTGGGTACGTTCATTCTCAATGCGTTCCTTCAGATGATTCATTTCTGCGATTTTCATTGAGTACGCCTTCTTCAGCATATCCTCCAAAAAGAAGTCAAGTGGTCTAATATCTGGTGAGCGAAGAACCCTTTCCACAAGAATATTAGCGATATTTCCCGTGTATCCAAACTTTATGGTTACCCTGTATAATGTAAAAATATTCTGTAGACCGTGATAGTCAATAAAATATAAATAAAATTCAGAAATTTATTCTTGCTGTGCGGCCCAGTATCAAATGATTTACGGCCCGGTGGGTGGATACCTGTGCTATACTTCTTTCACTGGTGGTTCGTTCAAGCACGACCATATGCATCATATGCATTAGATGTATAATATAGTACTGTCAATTATGTTACATGACAAAACCACTTCATTTTCAACCTTCTAACAATTGACGGAAGAGTTTCATGCATCAGTTTTCTCAACAATTTCTTCCCTGACACTATCGTTATGTCAAAATTTATATACCTGCATCAGCATGGCTGCAGCTCTGAGCTGAAATTACAGGGAAAAAAATACCTAGATATTTGGATATCTATCTATCTATCTATCTATCTATCTATCTATCTATCTATCTATCTATCTATCTATCTATCTATCTATCTATCTATCTATCTATCTATCTATCTATCTATCTATCTTCTATCTATCTATCTATCTATCTATCTATCTATCTATCTATCTATCTATCTATCTATCTGTGTGTGTGTGTGTGTGTGTAATGTTAGCGGTTAGTATATTATATCTAAAGCATATATACTGTTGAAAGCCTTCTAAACTGCGGTTTTCTTCTCGAGAAAGCATATCTTATGGATGCATAGCTTTTAAAAAGCACAGAAATATACCAGCAGCAAACGAAAGTTGCCCAGTAGTGGCGGTGGTATTGCTAAATGTGGATTTCTGTTCATTTCTCATTGTATCAACCAAACAATCAGATTTTGTTATACACCACTGGTCACAATGCACTTCTTCGCAATAATACCACCCTGCTTGTTAGGCAGGCAGGTCAACAGTCATCCTGGAAGGAGTGCCAGCCTGCTGCAGTGTTACTCATTTAACAGCTGAGTAGACTGGAACCACGTGAAATGAAGCGGTTTTGTTGAAGAACACAACGCGTCGCCGATCTGGAAATCAAAACCAACATCTTGCGATCATGAGTGGAACGCCCTAACCACAAAACAGTGTGTGATCAAAAACCTTATGTATTGTTGAACAGGCACCATATTTGATAACCTTTGAGTTTCTGAAAATTCTCCTAAACTAACCATGTTGATATGTTGGTTATGACAAAGAAAGATAATCTATGCACAAGAATGCATGTGTGTGTGTGTGTGTGTGTGTGAGAGAGAGAGAGAGAGAGAGAGAGAGAGAGAGAGAGAAGAGAGAGAGAGAGAGAGAGAGAGACAGACAGAGGAGAGAGAGAGAAAAGAAGGATACAGATATTGTATTATTACTGTGTTATTGCTAAACTTAAATCAATGTAATTAACGTTGAATATTTCCAACGCAGGAACCAAGTTGTAAAATAAATAAAAATGTAAAATATAAAAATATAAATAATATTTTTCTAAAAAATATAATAAATTCTGCCTCCCATGTTTTGAGACCTAAATGGGCTCTTTGGTTAAATGGAGATTATGGGGTTGATTAGCCAAACAGTTTACTGATTAAATAAAAAAAAAAAAGAATAACAAATACCAATTCTTAATTAAAAATATTTTCACCAAACCACCAATACAGCTGCTACAAATCCCAATATATAGCTAAAGAGGATTATAACATTTTAGCAGTAGAATATCAATTGCATGGTGAATGTTTTTAACCAGCAAATTTGTTGATATACTTGTACTCAATATTATGTAGCATCATTAGGCAGCGAATTGGCAGTATCGTTAGCAAGCCGGCCAAAATGCTTAGCAGTATCTCGTTCCTCTTTGTGTTCTGAGCTCAAATTCCACCGAGGTCGACTTTGCTTTTAATCCTTTCGGAACTGATAAAATAAGTACCAGTTGAGCACTGGGGTCAATGTAATCGACTTACTCCTTCCTTGAACTTGCTGGTCTTGGCGCATAGGTCTAAGGTTAGCGGGATCGTTAGCACACCGGGTAAAATGTTCAGAGGAATTTTGTCCGTCTTCCCGTCTTGAGTTTGAATTCCGCCGAAGTCGACTTTGGGGGTTGATAAAATAAGTATGAGTTGAGCACTGGGTTCGATGTTATCGACATACCCACTAACCCGAAATTGCTTGCCTTATGCTAAAATTTGAAACCATTATTTTGCAATGCCATAAGTTAGCGAGTTGGTAGAATCGTTAGCACGTCGGGCAAAATGCTTTGCAGCATTTCGTCCGCCTTTACCCTCTGAGTTCAAATACAGCCGAGGTCGACTTTGCCTTTCATTCTTTTGGGATCGATAAAATGAGTACCAGTTGAATACTGGTATCGTTTTGTCGATTTTATCCCCTAAACTTACTGGCCTTGTACCAAAATTTGAAACCAATATTTTAATGGAAATATTCCAAGGGAATTCTGTTTATTCTGGTCCAAAATCCACTGTCATTTCTTCAACGAAAATCTACTCTCTATATCCTAGGGTCAGCAACAGCAAGATACACTAATAATAATGATTACCCATAATATATTAGTGGATGATCTAAAGGTCTATGCCCGAAATATTTACAATGCTGAAAAATAGCAAGATTTAACCATAACATTTTCCGTTGATAAAGGGATGTAGTCAGGCCAAAAGAAATGTTTATATTTAACATTAGCAAGGCGGCGAGCTGGCAGAAACGTTAGCACGCCGGGCGAAATGCTTAGCGATATTTCGTCTGCCGTTACGTTCTGAGTTCAAATTCCGCCGAGGTCGACTTTGCCTTTCATCGATAAATTAAGTACCAGTTACGCACTGGGGTCGATGTGATCGACTTAATCCCTTTGTCTGTCCTTGTTTGTCCCCTCTATGTTTAGCCCCTTGTGGGCAATAAAGAAATAAGAAATGTCTATATTTAACAATTCAACGTAAAAGAACTATTCCCCAGACGACCAAGTTTTTGCACCATCTCCCTTGTTTCACAAAGCGAATGCTACAAATACTTCGGTATGGACGAAAATTTATCATGCCTTTGTATAATAAATTTTCGTCAATATGAGTGAACAAAGATTGAGTAAAGAATATTATACCAGAATTAAAAAGATATGGCAGTTAGACAATATTAAAGTGACATGTTACTTTCCCGGGACTAGAAACCGTTAGATGACATCACATCTTGTCGGCTATGCTTTCACAATCGAAAAGCAGGCGATTACTGCAAAATGTATCATGAACCAACAGAACAGCAAAGTTGTAAAATTCCCAGATGCAACCACGTGGAAGCACATGGCCTAGTAGTTAGAGCAGCGGACTTGTGGTCGAGAGATTGCGGGTTTGAATCTCAGACCGGACGATGTGTGTGTTTATGAGCGAAACACCTAAGCTCCACGCGGCTTCGGCAGAAGGTAATGGCGAACTTCTGCTGACTCTTTCGCCGCAACTTTCTCTCACTCTTTCCTCTTGCAGCTCAGACCGGCATCCCGTCCAGGTGGGGAACCTATACGCCAAGGAAACCGGGAAACCGGCCCTAATGAGCCAGGCACGGCTCGAGAAGGAACAAACAAAATGCAACCACATCTATTGGTTACAAGTTTCGGCTATGTCTTCTGTGGGAGACGCTGCACATATACTTGGTAGCAGAACTGCGACAATATACACTGCAATCCACAGAAAAGTCTACCCTGGGATAAATATAAACGTCCTATCTGCTATGGGATACTTACATACCGGTTCTCCGTCGGTTACGACGGCGAGTGTTCCAACTGATCCGATCAACGAAACAGCTTGCTCGTGAAACTAACTTCCAAGCGGATGAGCAATCCACAGGCATACGTATCTTTAACATAGTTCTGAGGGAGATTCAGCATGACAAAGAATGTGACAAGACTGGCCCTTTGAAATTCAGGTAAGACCCATTTTTGCCAGCTGAGTGGACTGGAGCAACGTGAAATAAAGTGTCTTACTCAGTGACGCAACACTATGAATCGATCTCACGACCGTAAGGTCGTGAACCGAATGCTTTAAACACTGAGCCATACGCCTTCACTGATACTTACATACATATTTCTTTACTACCCACAAGGGGTTAAACACAGAGCGGACAAACAAGGACAGACAAACGGATTAGTCGATTACATCGATCCCAGTGCGTAACTGGTACTTATTTAATCGACCTCGAAAGGATGAAGGCAAAGTCGACCTCGGCGGAATTTGAACTCAGAACGTAGCGGCAGACAAAATACCTATTTCTTTATTACCCACAAGGGGCTAAACACAGAGGGTACAAACAAGGACAGACATAGGTATTAAGTCGATTACATCGATCCCAGTGCGTAACTGGTACTTATTTAATCGACCTCGAAAGGATGAAAGGCAAAGTCGACCTCGGCGGAATTTGAACTCAGAACGTAGCGGCAGACAAAATACCGCTAAGCATTTCGCCCGGCGTGCTAACGTTTCTGCCAGCTCGCCGCCTTACATACTTACATACATATTAACATAAAGAGTATTTGGTGGAACATTCCCAACAAAATATCTACCGAGTGCAAACATAACGGACCTGACATAGCTTTTTGGGATAGGAAAGAAAAGTCATGTACAGTCACAGAGGTTAGTTGCTTTGCAGATGTTAACACCTCTTCCAAAATAGCGAGGAGGGAGAACATCCATGGACAACAGTTTGAAAACCACTGGTCCATTGCGCCTCCACACAAAGAGTATTACTAAATAGAAAGTAGAAGAAAGACATTGATACCTACCTTACAAAATGCATACACACATGCATACATACACATGTGCACACGTGCGCATATGCATGCACATACACGTATGCATACACAAATGCAGATACTCATATATGCACATACATATCCATCCATACATACATGCATACATACATAACTATCTACTAACCAACCTACCTACCTACCTACATACATACATGCATACATACATACATACATACATACATACATACATACATGTGTACCTACCTGCCTACCTACCTACCTACCTACTTACCTACCTACCTACCTACCTACCTACCTACCTACCTATCTGCCTTCCTACACACACACACACACACGTATTCAGTATCTGTCTAACTCCGATCTCATCTTTGAACACAAAACAATTACTGCTAATACATTCAGTTAATTAAATCTCAAGATGTTTTTAATCGTTTTACAATGTTAATTACTGTTCTTCTAGCCGATTGCTTTATATTTTTACTTTCGATTCTGGGAGGTGAGGGAAAATTTGCTAAATTTTAATTACAAAGCTTATTCTTATTCTTATGGTTACGAATATTTCAAAGGCTGCTTGCATGTGCATTTGGAGTGTCTTTCCTTAAATAAACTCTCTGATAAACGAAAACACTACCATTATTTATGGATAAATTTCTAATATTATTTTAAGTTGTACAGTTATATTTCTGGCTAATTATATAATCAGTCTAGTTAGGACATTGCCCTTAGCTTTCACGAAGTTCTATAGAACTTTGGTATGTCACTGACGCTGTGTTCATGGCGAAAACAGGTATGCTTTGTTTTTGATACGCCTTGTAGATATTGTAATTCTCAATTCTCTCTCTCTCTCTCTCTCTCTCTCTCTCTCTCTCTCTCTCTCTCTCTCTCCCTCTCTCTCTCTCTCTAGCAACTTATCCATGAATATATTTATATTCCGTTTTTGGATTTGGTTTGCAATATTCTTTATATGAGTTCGTGTGTTGAAGCATATTCTGTTATGTCTAGGGAGAGTCATTCTCTTTTAGTGCCTTATTATTTAACTATAAAAGTCAAGACTATTGAAAAGGTTGCAAGACGCAACGAAAATTTTAGAAAATAAAAAATAAGAAATAAGTGGAAATTTTACTGGTGAGAGTGTTAAATAATAAGTCACTAAAAGAGAATAACTCTCCCCAGACACAACAGAATATTTATATTTCACTTTTCATTTTTACTTAATGAAATATATATTTAATTCATTTTCAATGTTTATCCCTGTTAGCCATACTTTTCCCTTCTAAATTGCTTTGTTAAGATCTAAATAAAGAGATGTTTGATGGAGCAAAATCTGGGGAATGGTCCAGAACAATTTCCGCAACTTACGCGGTATGAGATCGAACATTATCTTGATGAGAGAGACTCCCAGTAGTTTATTGAAACAGTCTTCAAATGGTGAAGTTGCTGACAATAGACTTCAGAAATGATTCCTCCAGAAGGTCCTGAACGCTCATAATGAAGAAATCTTTCAATATTCCACCGAACACCGAATAAAATTTTCTGCGGGTGGAGTTTACCTCATGGATATGGTACAAGCTTTTGATTTGGGCTTAGTCACTGTCTGCAGTGCATGGTATTGTTGTGAATAACCCATTTCTCAACTTCACTCACGATCCGGTTTTAATCATTTAGTATTTAAACCGGCCATATCCCGCCCAAATATGCTACCCGTTTTACGTTCCAACCAACTAGATCCAGCCTATTACACTTACCCTTCAATGTCATTATAAAATAAACAATTACATCATCAAAACTTCGAAGCTACCAAACAATGCATGATTTATTGAAAACAATGTTAATGTAAAAACATTATACATTCATACATATATACGTACATACGTATGTACATACATATATACTTACACACACACATATACATACACACAGAAAGTTACATATACACAAGGGTTGGGCAAAATAATAGAAACACCTTAAAATTTCAAGCAAATTTATTTTAATATGGGGTAGGACCGCCTTTGGCAGTAATTACAGCTTGGATTCTACGAGGTATGGACTCGTACAAAGTTTGAATTATTTCCAAAGGAATTTTTGTCCATTCTTCAGCTAAAACAGTCTCCAGTTCTTGTAGTGATGATGGTAGAGGATATTGACACCTTACTTGTTTTTTTTATTGAGATCTGGTGAGCGTGGTGGCCAGATAAAATGTTGAACTTCACTAGAATGTTCCTCGTGCCATTCAGTAACAACTTTAGCAGTGTGAATTAGTGCATTATCATTCTGAAGATTGCGTTTCTCTCTGGAAACAGTTCCGCAAACATAGGATGAATTTGATCCGATAAAATGCTTAAATAATCTTGACTATTAATTCTGCCATGAAGGGAAACCATTCGGCGGGCGGATTTCTAAGATGTAGCCCCCCACCCAGATCATCGCAGATCCTCTTCCATGTTTAACAGTTAGAAGAAGGCAGTCTGGGTCAAATGGTTCTTTTGGCTGTCTCCATACGTATACTCGGCCGGTGGTCAGAAATAAGGTAATGGATGACTCGTCCGAGAAAATAACATCCTTCCACTGCTCTAGGGACCAATTCTGTAGGTTTTTACCCCACTCTAAACGCTTTGCAACGTTTGTTTTTGAAAGTAGTGGTTTTCTGATTGCAGCCTTCCTGTGAAATCCGGCTTTGTGCAGCTCCTGGCGAACAATTTCTCAATGTGGTCATTAAGCTCTGCAGTAATTTTGGTAGCTGTACTTTTGTGATCCTTTCTAACAATTCGCGTAAGAGTCCGACGGTCCCTATCTGAAAGTTTTGATTTTCTTTCGGAATTTTGTTTCGGCGAGGAGGTTTTTCCCTCTTTCTCAAAGGCTGTCATTACTGTCGAGACGGTACTTCTTGATACACTAAACATTTCGGCTGTTTTCGTTACGCTAGCGCTTGCCATACGAGCCCCACGAAAAGTCCGATTGATATGTCATTTTAATGAATTTTAATTACCTTTTTCTGATGATATCAAACAACACTAATAATAAATCAAAAACATAAAAATAAACAAACTTTTGACGGTTTTATAGATATTTCATAATTATGATGCTATGATGCTAGGTGTTTCCATTCTTTTGTCCAACCTCTGTATACACATACACACACACAGGCACACACACACACACACAGAGGCACACACACACACGCACACACACACACTTATACATATATACACACATTTACATACCCGTATGTATGTATGTATGTATGTATGTATGTATGTATGCTTATATGCATACGCATATGTGTGCAGGCGCACTCGCATATCTACAATATATATATATATGAGTATTGTGATTACGAAAGGATTAGCTCTATCTACAGATTGTAGTACAGAGATAACAGGAAGTAGTTGATAGAATAATCAAAAATAATTACTGGAATTTCAGGAAACAAACGATGTAGTGTGTTGTCGGAAATTTATTCAGTAAATTCTTTTATGCGGAAACGTTCAGAACCTTTTGTTCAGCAAAGATCCAAAGAAGTGGGGGTAGGTCTTCACACACACACACACACACACACACACACATATATATATATATATATATACACCCTCCACACTCTCTCATATATGTGTGTGAATATGATTGCTATATCAATATATGCGGATATATGTCTTTATGCGCATAGATATACACCCCAGCCATATATATACATACATAGATGTCCACATACATACATACATACTTATATACATACATACATACATACATACATACATACATACATACATACATACATACATACATACATACATACATACATACATACATACATACATACATGCATGCATGTATACACACACACACGCACATATATATATATATACAAACACAATATACACACTCATATGTATATATGTACACATGCATGTTTTTACATTCAAATATTCATACATATAAATACATGCACGCACCCGCATACGCACGCACGCACACACACTCATACACTCTCTCGCACACACTCATACACTCTCTCACACACACATATTTAAAAGCGCCTGTTTAGAAATACCGAACTAGAGGGGCTCAAAGCGTAAGGTCACCGAGAATTAACATACATTAATAAAATTACTTCACTAGAAACAAAAGCATGATTGAACCATTCAACATTTTCAAACGAATTATTAAACATGTAAAGACGTCTCCAAAATTTTCCCAGTAATATTTCTAATTTTAAAACCAAGGGTTTCAATTTTATAACTCCAGATAAATAGTTCACCTCTATCTGTAACAGGGTTCTCCAAAACATTTCGTTCTATTAGCCGACAATTAACTTTTTATAAGTAAATTTTCTCTCACTCTGTTTTGTTCAGTAATTTGAGTTTACACTTCTACCACAGAATAACAATCAAGGAAAAAGAAGATTAAAATTCTTTATTGTTCTTTACAGGATAGAATCTTCGGCCGTGTATAGAGCAATGGAAAAGGTAGATGCTTTGAGACGTGAATCTTTCGCAGATTGGGATGTCGTACTAGAAAAGCTAAAGAAAGACGCCTATTGTCAAGAATCATATCCACAAAGGCTTTATATTTTAGATATACACTGCACCACGAGTCATTACCCAAGACTATCCTGGCAGGAGGCTTGGAGAAAAGAGCAAGAGATTGTCAAAGACGCTTGTGGACTGACTACACCAAAGAATGGGCTGACTGATTGTATGCATGCTGCATAACACAGAAAGAACTGGAGTGTTTTGGCAAACCAACCACTGGACATAGGGAGGACATATGGTTCGTTGATGTTTTTCTCGATCTGGTCGACAAAATTCTGTCAATATTGAGCTTCTGAAAACTGTAGTTTAGGAAAACCCAAAACAAACTTCCCAAGAATTAGCGAAACAGTTCAATTCAAATCACACTTCGATCATAAAACACTTTCATTAACTAGTAAGAGTATTCAAACTTGATCATATTAGCGAAACAGTTCAATTCAAATCACACTTCGATCATAAAACACTTTCATTAACTAGTAAGAGTATTCAAACTTGATCATATTAGCGAAACAGTTCAATTCAAATCACACTTCGATCATAAAACACTTTCATTAACTAGTAAGAGTATTCAAACTTGATCATACCACATATTTTTTCCTCATCATCTGAATGATTTTAAAATTAATTAAAAGTTACTATTTACTCTTCAATGATAAATTAAGAGCAACCTTTGATTAAACTAAGAAGCAGTTAGATGAAGAGAAACCCAATGACCAAGGTTAGATACTTTTCTTAGCTCATGAAGGTGTTTTATGATCGAAGTGTGACTTGACTTGAACTGTTTCGCGAATTCTTGTGCAGTTTGCTTTAGAGTTTTGGTTATCATTGAAGAATAAGAGCGATGTTTATCTTTTCCCAGGTAGAATCATCACAAGTGATGAGAAGTCGGTTCTCCATGATGAAAACGACAATAGTTAGCACCTAATGAAAAAGGGGAACTCCATCCCTAAATAGGGACGACACTAAAAAGTTTCGCTCGGTGGGATATGAAAAGATTCGTCCCTCATGAAGTGATAAACCAAAACGAAACAGTTAATGAGAAGTATTGTCACTGATTGGAAGCATTGCACAGAAATTCGAAGAAAATGTGCCCATCTTTGATCAAAGGGGTGTTGGTTTTAAACAATAATGCAAGACCACATATTGTCCAAGTCATTTGGGAAAAGGCTATGGCACTAAATATGGAAATTTTATTTCATTCTTCTTGCTCTCATCACCTTGCTTCAATCTGACCATAATAGTTTCAGATCATTGCAACATTAATTACTGGGAAAAGTTTATTAATTGTGAAAAGCCTAAAAATTATATGGAGTATTTCTTTGCTTCGAAATCAGAATAACTTTGCACCCGAAAATCAAGAATTTGGCAAATAGATGGGATATGTTATCAATGGTGAGGGAGAATGTTAGTTTGATTAAATATATCAATTAAGATAACAAAAGCGTTTGTTTCTTATCCATCTTGAAATCCATAGGATTTTCTTTTCAACCAAATAAAATTACATATGATACATAAATGGCTATTTTAGTTCCAAACTGCTCCAGTTGTGTATAACGCATTTTCATTCAGTCGGACGGCTATTCGCTGCTTCCTATATACCGGTGGCGACGAGTTTCGTCTAAGCATGTGGATGGTTGTGAGTAGTCGCCGTTGACAAGGCCCATCTAGACCAAAATGCATCTAGCGTTCTTGCTTACCGTAGCTGGGATGATTTTTCGTCTCTCTCTTATATATATTATTTTTTTAAACGCATGAAAGTCCATAAGAGATGTTATCTCGGACTAACAGTGCAATAACTTGCCTCTCAGCTATGCATATACATTAAGTATGATATATAGATAGCTATTTTAATTTAATAGTGCTTCCATTGCGTTTATCGTATATATATATATAGCGATAAATTTCTATTGAATTTTTTGCTACCCTAAATTGATTAATTGATAATTTTCTGACTAATTCTGAGATTGAATCGGCAGTTTATATTTACTGCTGATGGATTGGCGCGAATACGTTGGTCTTGAAAATTTTAAGACAGATATTCCGGAGGCATTGATACAGACGCCTCGTGTATATTTGTCTCTCCCAGGTTTTTTACTGATGAAGTGTGACCTATGGTAGATTAGCTTAATTTAATTTAATTAAGCTGGTTTATCATCAAAAACACAGAAACGATGCATCGTCTAAAAGATGAATTAGGGTAAACGTTTTTAAATTTTCACCTAATTTCTGAATTACTACTGCTTGGCGGTTTGAGTTCTGGCTGCTCTCTCTGGTGGACGAATGGCCTGTTAAGGCCATTCCTAAATTGTTATATATATATATATATATTATATATATATATATATATATATATATATATATATATATAATATATATATATATATATATATATATATATATATATATATATACTATATACTGTATGTATATAGTATAAAAGAGAGGAGGAGAATTTCGATTATCCCCACGTGGTGAGTTGTAATGCAAAAAATATATATGAAGAATAAAAAAGGAAAATGCACATAGTTTACATAGTTTTAATACATTTTTAAATATATTTTATAAGTGAAAGAGTATTGTGTTTGTCGACCAGTTTTGCTTTCGCTAATCATGTCATTGAAATTATTGTAATTTCGTATTTTTTAAAGATTTTAGTCCAAGTTGTGTGGAGAAGTTTGTGAATGAATGATTAAACAAGTTGAAAACTATAAGGGGAGTCAATTGGTGATCGTTATTATTGAGGACAGGAGAGGTAATTGCTCATATTTCAGGGAGGGGATAAATAAATATATATACAAAATCTCAAAAGCTAAAGTAGTGAGATGAAATATGTACAGTGATGGGTATGTGATCATGAATTAAAATATATACTGAGACCAAAGATGGTTATGCGTTCATATTTAGACGTGTTCTGTATTTTTCGATAAATAAATTTTCTTTATTTAAACGTTCTTTTACAGAAATTGTTTCTTTACATTGGTAGATGGGGAAAACTGTGAAGTTTGGTTGGATATTACCTGCTCATCTCTCTATGAGTTCACTCAAAGAAATCTGTCTGTATTGCAGGAACCGGATCTGTTCCTTATGTAACGTGGTTCTCTGTCTCAGTGTCATACTTGTCTGTCCTACGTAGTTATGTTCACAACCTGAAGTTTTAAGATAAATTAGATTCTTGGAAATTGGTTTTAATAGTGAGCCTCTCTCCTTGTTTGAATAGGAATTCCAAGCCTTCCAGTAGGTTGGTGTGTGTTCCACAGTTTGGGCGTCTACCTTTTCTAACCATTGGTTTCGTGGTTGTTGTGTAAAGCTTCGCATTTGTTAGAAGTCTTTTCAGCGATTTGTGTTACTTTTTGCATTTGGTGAATTTATTTGCTTTCAGAATGTCGTTCATTTTTGGATGCCTAGTGAGCATAGGTAGATTTTGTACAATAGTGTTGTATGCCTCATTATTTCTAGAGTTGTGAGCTGATATATACAGTAGTGTTTTGAGACGAGGTGTGGTGTTCGTGTTTTAATGCTTAATTTATTAGAACGCTTAGTTCCATCGTCTATAAGTGAGAGTGGATATTATCTTTCAGTTAGTGTTGCACTGAGGTCTTAAATAACGAAGGTCCCAAGCATTTCCATCAGACATTATTGTGCAAATCCTTTTTGCTAAATTAAAGGGAATATTTCTGTTGATGTGTTTCGAGTGGCATGAGCTAAACAGGAGGTATTGCTTCGAGTCCGTTGGTGTATGATAAATGTCAATTACAATTTGGTTGTTGAGATTTTTTCTAGCTGTTCTTTGCTATATTCCATTGTAAATTGAATGTTAGGGTTTATATTATTTAGTATTCATTTAAATTCCAAAAGTTTATCAACGGTCTCCTTCCAAATGATAAATCATTCATCTAGGTATCGTTTCCACTTCTCTCTTATATGGCGGTGAAATGGATATCCATATTTTTCCAGTGACACTTCATATATAGTGAATTCAAAATATCCCATTAGTAGGTTCGCAAGAACAGGGACTGCTTTCGTTCCCATCGCAAGTCCGCATTTTAGACGATAGTAGGTGTCATCAAATAGGAAATAATTGTTCAGAAGTATTAATTTTAAAGTTTCAATAATAAATTAATTAATGGTAAAATAAGTTTGATTAAAAATAATTGTAAGCCTGTTTATAATAATATTCACTTTTATAACTCTAACGGCCTAAGAATAAAGACACTGTACTTATATATATACACACCAAAAATAATAAACGTACACTAAACATACAAACGCTAATACATGCATACATACATATATACAAACACACAGGTAAAATATAAATATGAATGTATGTATGTATATGTATGTATGTATGTATGTATGTATGTATGAATGTATGTATGTATGTACGTATGTGTGTATGTATGTATGTACGTATGTATGTATGTGTATATGTATGTGTGTGTATGTATGTATGTATGTATATATATATATATATATATATACATATATATATATATATATATATATATATTATATATATATATATATATATATATATATATATACATATATATATATATACATATATATATATATATATATATATATATATATATATATATATATATATATATATATATATATATATATATATAATATATATATATATATATACAGTCGACTAAAACGTGTTTTTAAAGATATCGAATACCAGAAGAGATTTGTTTATTTTATTGTATTTTATTCTTTATTATAATTTTATTATTATTTTCATTGTTTACTTAATTACTTCCATTGCATTTATTTGTCATCATTGATTGTAATTCGATAGTGATGACAGAGTTTGAATGAGCTTATTAACAATTTTTGGGCACTTTTCGGCTGTCACTAAGTTTTGTCATTTAAATTTCGCCGAGGTCAAAATTTCTATTATATTATATTGCAGTATTAATTAAATTTTTTAATTTTTTCAATCCACAATTTGAAGTTACACTATTTTAATATTCAATATACCAGACAAACGAGTTTAAATATACTAGTGTGTGTATATACGTTATGGTGTATATACGTTTGTTTATGTATATATATATATATATTATATTATATTTTATATATATATATATTATATTATATTATAGATTATATATATATAAAAGTAAAACCACACCCTTTACAAAAATAATAATAATAATATATATATATATATAATATATATATATATATATATATACATATGTATATTATATATATATATGATTATGTTTCTTACTTGTTAACTAAATGCTTTGTAAAGGGTGGGGTTACACTTTTCTTATCCTGTTGTCAGTTAGATACTTGTAATGAATAGCTTCCTAGATTCTGAGCCAGGATTTGAAACTGAACGTACATTTTTCTACCAATTCCTTTCCTGTTGTTCTCGGCTTTTGTTCCCAGAAATTTATGAGAGTCAACTGTCACACTTAGTTCTATTGTTTAAGTTAACATTCTTGGGTTAAGTACATTCCGAGAGAGATAACGCCATTATATTCCATTGTTCTCTGACCTATATCCAGCTTTTCAACATATATAACTACAGTAACCAAATTCAGTTCTTTCCCTTTTTTTCTTTTGGCGCCGACGTAGGAAGCACTTTAGACAAGGGACTATACAGGCTCTACTTGTCTAGACTCTTACTCATCATCTCTGCTTGTCTTGACTCTTTTACTCTTTCTCTCTCCTTTTCTCACCAGTTTTCTAGCTGTCAGCAAAGGATGAAGTTAACCACCTACAGAATGGATAACAGAACGACGAAATAATTTGTATATAATAAGTCGAAGATGTATCTTACATGGTGACTATGAAAATAAAGAGTCATTTCAACCAATTAATAAAATTTTTCTTCTTATTTATTGGATGACTATAAACCGTTACAATTTGATGATTATCGTTACAGACTTCTACATTTGAAACCAGACGGTGGTTTGTCTCTCACTTTGACTCATTATATAACCAATATTCCTGCTCCTCAAGGCGGTTAACTGACAGAATCGTTAGCATGCCGTGCAAGATGTTTAGCGGCGTTCTGAGTTCAAATTCCATTTAGATCGACTTTGCTTTTTATCCTTTCGAGGTCGATAAAATAAGAACCAGTTGAGTGCTGGGGTCGACGTAATCGACTTATTACCTCCGCCGAAATTGCTGGCCTTGTGCCAAAATTTGAAATCAATATTTCTGCTCTCATCGCACCTCACTTAGTTTTTCTCTCAAGGTTTCTTTCAATCAATTTTTATTTATCTGAACAACTTAAATATACAAAGCAAGAATAAAAAAAAAAGTTAAACTTAACTTCATCTAACTTCATTTATTGGAATATAATAAGCTTTGTCTAGACAATAGATTTGGCTTTTCTATCATTCCACGACAGATTAGTTACTTATTACTAGAACAACGTACTCACTTCATACCTGTATTTTTTGTCTCCTCCTCGTAATTTTTGGTTTCCGTCCGTCTGTTTCTCCTTACCAGTCTCTCCCCGCCCCCTTTCTCTCTGCCTCAGTATTTAACAAGAGCGAAATACTACATTTCTTTCTTTTTTCTTTCCACCTTTCCTTCTCACTCTCTCTCTCTCTCTCTCTCTCTCTCTCCCTCTGTATCTCTCTCATTATCTCTCACTCTTACACGCACACACATACACAATCCAGCAACTATATTTCATCGTTATCTCCTAACAATTCCTCTCGTCCTATTTTTTTCTCAAACGAAAGTTTTTGAAAATCAGAACAACCCAATTACGTAAAAGTCTTTTCAGGAAGATAATAATTCTTTTCTTCTATTTTTACCTCTTCCTATCAACAAAGCATTTCAGAATTTGAACATTATAGATTGATGTGAACTCCTTACCTGGAATTTATAATATTAAAAAAAAAATATCGGTCTTAAGATGAAAATTATCAAACTTTCCTTTTATTGTTATTAACTAAGTATCCTAATATTTTTGCATTTGTTTGATATTAACTTGTGAATGAAAGGCGGCGAGCTGGCAGAATCGTTATTATCATTATTATTATTATTATTATTATTATTATTATTATTATTATTATTATTATTATTATTATTATTATTATTATTATTATCCAGTTCAGTGCCTGGAATCGAACTCGGAATCTTGAGGTTAGTAGCCCGCGCTCTTAACCACTACGCCATATGCCCGTGGGCATATTGTGTGTAGGGGTTAAGAGCGCGGGCTAAATAATAATAATAACAACAACAACAACAACATCGAACATACCTTAGGAATGAGAACTGAGGTTCGAAATTTCCCCAAGACATCTGATGAACGCTGGATGGCCGAAACGTTGTGTTAACAACAAACAAGATGAGGACAAATATGTATCAATTGTAAGCAATGTAAATAATGTACATAATTCCTCAACTCTTAAATATAGAACTGGAAGAGTTCTATTAAGAATTTGTGTGAGCACTGTAGGGTCTTATTGTCTACTGGCATTCAGCCTAATACTCTCGTCAACTAATCTTTGCATGTATTTATGTAAATACATTCATTGAAAACTTCACACGGTGACTTGGTTTTAATATAGGGAACAACACACAGCCTAGCCAAAATATCAGTTACCCATTTAACCAGCTTCCACAGCAGCTTTGACATCTGTCGTCGGCGTTAACTCATATCCAAGTAGTAAACATGTAGCGAGCGATTGGACCTCTTCATCCTGATAGGTTCGAAGGGTACCGGTACATAAGGTGGCTATTCTGGCCAACGGCAGTATAGAAGGGTCAGAGGGAATTTATCGCATTGTACGGTTGACGGAGGACGAAGAAGTGCAAATCTCCCTTTCTGTCCTCGACGTCTAATCTCTGCCTCATGACTTCTGTCATTTTCCATCTAGTCCGTTCCCTTGAAGATGACATGCCGCCACTTTGGACGGTCCTTGGTGATTGTCTCCTAGGTATTTGGGTCAATAGAACAGCGGAGGAGAGTAACCTTGGGTTAGTCATGGAAACGGAATTTAAGGGCTCCGCGTGGTCTGGTGTCTGAGGCCAACTCCGCAAAGATAATTTTTCTGCCTTGGCAACAATATTATCTCAAAACATTGACAAACACTGCTCTGGCGTCCATAGTACTGTTGAATCTAATGCAATGAGTGTGAACAGAAGAAACAGCATAACTGTTGTTTGACAGAAAGTTTGCATGAGTCTATCGAGAAGACATAATCACTTCTGTCCCAAATCACTTCTCAAGGTAGAAAGATGGTAAGGTGTTTTGCATTGAATGAGCTTATAGACGTGTTAGTACAGAAAACTTGTGGCGCGAGTTCACCAGGCTCTCTTGATCACGGTCAGAGAAATTAGTGTTCCATTCTGCATGTTATGAAGGGAAGAAATTACTTTCAAGTTGTCTGGTTTGGCCTGGTAAATCCATATGGATCAATTCCTCGAAAGTGTTGGATATTTATGCTGCTCTCGATTGAAGGAAATAATTTCTCATACGTTACTATAAATCAGAGTTTATGCTATCTACTATCAATTCACGCTCAAGTGACAGGCAACCAACAGCAGTTAGCTTTCACTTTCAAGCATTCGAGAGCCAGCTGAATTACCATCGCTGGTAGACAGTCATTCGACTGTGTGGTGTGGGTGACGTCATAACTATTCTGAGTAAATCTTCAAGACACAGCATAAAATTATACAATTGTTTCGCTTTAAAAGAATTACTGTGTACCGAATCCTTTTCATTGTATGTAGGAGCACATTGTTAAATGCGTTCTTTGTTTTCTTGATATGGTAGGGTATGATTTAAAAAGATTTAGTTGCTATTTTTAGCACATTGAAAAATCCGATGCATACTCTCTCACAGGTTCGTGTTGGTTTTCTTATCAATTGATCGAGTGTAGCGCGTTGTCAGAATCGTTAGAGCATCGGATAAAATGCGTGAAGTATTTCTTCTGTGGCTATAAGATGTTGTAACCACTTGTGCATGAGCTGATAGCTAACTGCTAGAAGCTGTATGTGACTGCTAATATTGTGAGCTGGCTGGTAGCTGTTGGGTGCCAGTTGTTATTTCTAGCATCGGAGGTCAACAGTTGAACATAGAAGATAAACGTCGAAATCTGCTGAGATTTTTACGAACTAACTTTATTTCTGATTGAGAGAGTTTGAATGTTGTGCTTGGTGTAACTGAAATAGTATTATGACAAATGTTGAGAGAGCTTAAATGTTACTGAAATAGTATTACCGTAAATGTTGAGAGAGTTTGGATGTTATTGTAATTGAAATAGGATCTTTTCTTTTTGAAGGCCAGATTTTCCTAGTTAAATAAAAAATTTGAAACTTCGTATACTGGTAGAATGTGTCAAAAGAAAACATTATTGTAAACAAAATTGAAAACAAAATTGTAATTCGTAACTTAAACGTAGTTTAATTTTAAGAATTTTAACCAATGAAATCGCAGCATTCGAGCTCAAATTATTTACCTCTTCTTCTATCTTCTACATGTGCTAGAAATAACAGCTATATCTCTTAAATCGATTAATTTCGTCGCCCAATAAAAATATTAACGATATTTTTTGAATATTTTCTTCTTTTTTTTTTACCGAAAAGGCTTCTCCCATGGTTTTGAAGGGCCAGAAACAACAAAAACAAAACAATAATACGCCTAAATCGGTCTCGAGTTTGCGCGTGGAGTGTGAGTCGTATTGTAAAAATTTGCAAAATATTTTTTCATAAAAGGATGCCCCCAGCTTGTCGGAAGCTGTGATATAAATTGGGAAAAAAATCCTCGACACCAGTGCGTAATTGGTACTTAATTTATCGACCCCGAAACGATGAAACATTGACCCCACCTCCCCTTCTGTGCAAATTTGTTACGGCAAGTGGCAAAACACAACGTGTATTTTTGCTTGTGTGCGTATGTGTGTGTATGTATATGTCCGTTTGTATGTGTGTGTACGCTTATATATTAATTACTATGTGCTTGTGCAAATGTGTGTGTGTGTGTGTGTGTCGTGTGTGTCGTGCGTCTGCTATATTTCTTTATCAACATCGATAACGCAGCAATGTTGGGATTTCATTGGTTAATATTCGAAGATGTTGGGATTTCATTGGTTAAAATTCGTAAAAATTAAACTACGTTTAAGTTACAAATTACAATTTTGTTTTCAATTTTGTTTACAATAATGTTTTCTTTTGACACATTCTACCAGTATACGAAGTTTCAAATTTTTTAGTTAACTAGGAAAATCTGGCCTTCAAAAAGAAAAGATCCTTGAAGAAATAATATTTGAAAAGTTATTGCTAGTCATTATGTTGCTGGGCATAGTTCATCATGATGATATTGGCTAAGTTCAACCGTTGTCCGAGTCTGTTCACCACGTCGCCTGTCAGTCGTCTCTACTACGTCCCAAAATCTCTCTCTGACTACTGGCTGTCACTACGTTGATATTATTCTGACCGAGAGGCTCAGGAAGAAAGGTGCCAAAAACTTGCTATTAGTCGCTGGAGCCCTATTCCACGTGAAGCCATGATTGGCCAGATCCCATTGATCACGTGGACAATATTCCTTCCAGACGAAATCATGATTGGTCAGCTTCATTGAACATGTGAGCAACATTCCAGCGAATCGCGATATTCGGGTAAATACTGAATAGTCTCACTACACTTCCTTACGTTCTAAATTCAAATCCCGCTCAGACCAACTTGCCTCTCATCCTTATGTGGTCGATAAAATAAAATAAAAACAGTTAAATATCGGGATCAATGTAATCGACTGCCTTTCCTCAAGGTTGCTAGCTTTGTGCCTAAATTAGATCACTTATTATCAATTGGTCAAAAGCAGTGGACAGCAAACTCGGTGGAGCATTGCATTAAATATTTTGAAATATTTAACTTATACTGCTTCATGTTTCTGAATTAAAATACAATCGAGGGTTGACTTCGAAATTCATCAAGTATCAATAAAATAATTAACAGTTAATTACAAGTAGAATAAAATTTATTAATGTCAATTTTAATTTTAACACTAAAACTTGAACTTATTAATAATCAATTACGTCAAATTGATACCGATTTTAACATATCTGCCTTTTTTCATTCTTCTAGAGCAGTGTTTCTCAATATATATTGAAATTAGTATTAGCTTATCTCATTCTGTCTCGCGGAGCCTCTAGGAACCTCTGCGGAACCCTAGGGTTCCGGGAAATCCCGATTGAGAAATGCTGCTCTAGAGTCTAGACTCGTCCCTAGCGAGATGATTTCAAGAGAAGTCGTTTTTAGAGGGTTAGAGTAAAATAAACATTGTACTTCGTCTTTTGAATCTGAAGAAAAGATAATGCTGTATGCCATTATTATAGAAACTCAGTACAAGAAGTGGCAGATCATATCGAACATATGTGCAGTAGTTGCTGGAAGGTACCAACCTTGACAAAACACTATGTTGCAGAGATAATGATGGATAGGAAAACGAGGGAGAAACTGGTCAATGTGATTCGAGATGGTATGACAAGACAACCAGAATCGATAACAGGATAAATTTAATACATGCCGCGTAAGAATTGGTGTGTTAGTTATCTGAGGAATCGCTTATCTGTGTGACTTTGATGATGCTGTAGCATTGGATTTGAACCCATTTTTTTTCCACATACGAATTTCAAATCGCAATTTAATCGCGGGTTGACCATGTATGCAATCGATATCTTGTCCGATCGACGGCTGTTGTTTGCGGGATAGTTCTGTAGCCCATCTGGAACTTTGCGTAAGTAAAGCCTATAAGTACAGTCAATAAAAGCACCTTCTCTTCTAATGTCTTAGGTCGAGCTTCGAATTATACTCTCTATATAGTCGTTTTAATGGCTGCATATTCTATAGAGGATATCGAAGAAGGGGACATGACACACACCTCTCTTTTTTACTCTTTTACTTGTTTCAGTCATTTGACTGCGGCCATGCTGGAGCACCGCCTTTTTAATCGAGCAACTCGACCCCGGGATTATTCTTTTGTAAGCCCAGTACTTATTCTATCGGTCTCTTTTGCCGAACCGCTAAGTAACGGGGAAACTTAAAAAGGTTGGAGTTCAATTATATCGAACAGGCTGCCAACCGACGACTATTCACAGGCGCGATCCCACTACTGCTCGACACGGGGCCTTTTGCCTGCTGCGTTTCCGCCCTGGGCCGAAGCGACCCTCCTTAGACAACCTGGTCCTGATGAGCTCCCTCTCCAGCACCATATTGATGCCGAGCTTAGCGCGGACACCCGATCGTCATAGAAGACCGACTACCAGGACTCCCATCCTCAAACCGGTCAACCAACCAAGCCTCCGAGTAGCTGGATTACAGGAGCACGCCACGACACCTGTATATTTTTTTGAAACTTCAAACAGACATTTTCCTTGCATGCCATATTATGTTATTTCCACCTTACTGTTTACCATTAGTTGTAATGCATGAACATCTTTTCATACTAATGCAACACAATAAATTATGTTCAACGCAGTGTCGTGAAATTACCACACAAATTCTGTTAATTTGATTTTATATGGGAACAACACACACCATAGGTGCAGGAGTGGCTGTGTGGTAAGTTGCTTGCTAACCAACCACATGGTTCCGGGTTCAGTCCCACTGCGTGGCATCTTGGGCAAGTGTCTTCTGCTATAGCCCCGGGCCGACCAATGCCTTGTGAGTGGATTTGGTAGACGGAAACTGAAAGAAGCCTGTCGTATATATGTATTTATATGTGTGTGTGTGTGTTTGTATGTCTGTGTTTGTCCCCCTAGCATTGCTTGACAGCCGATGCTGGTGTGTTTACGTCCCTGTCACTTAGCGGGTCGGCAAAAAGAGACCGATAGAATAAGTACTGGGTTTACAAAAGTTTAAGTCCCGGGGCCGATTTGCTCGACTAAAGGCGGTGCTCCAGCATGGCCGCAGTCAAATGGCTGAAACATGTAAAAGAGAGTAAAAGAGAGAGAGCCTAAAAAATATTCAACAACCTATCATCCACAGATATAATTGGTGGCCCTGACGTGATTGTTTTTGGCCGGTGATGCAGGTATGGTAAATTGGTAGTTGAAGGTAAGCTTACAGGAAGCAGTGGTATTTGTTCGTTTTAAATATATAGCACATGTTATGGATAACAACGCCATTGGTTATAGGTTTCCATTGTACCAATCATTAGTTTACTATGTTTCCAATTGTATTGGATTGGTAACTAAGTTCCCGCCGGTTTTTTTCTTTATTTAAATTTTTTAAAAGGTTTAATAAAAAAATGACAACTAATTAATCAATTCACCCTTGTTTACAACTTTTTCCAAATGTTCAATAAGATTTTCAGTACCTCGTTGGTAGAAATCACCCGATTTCGACTCGAAAAATTGATCCAACGAAGCTCTCAATTTTGCATCAGTACTGAACGGAGCTCCGCGCATAGCGTTTGAAAGAGGTGGAAATCCGTTGGTGCCAAATCAGGAGAGTACGGCGGGTGTGGCAGCACTTCCCAGCCATTCGTTTGAATGGCTTCCTTGGTCATATTGGTGATATGAGGGCGGGCGTTGTTGTGCAGCAGTAGAACTCCATGCTGTCGATTAGGTCTTTTCTCGTCAATAGCTGTGTTGAGTCGTTCCATCTGTTGAACATAGAGTTCCGCGTTGACCGTTTAGTTCCGTTCAAGCAATTCATAATGGATAATCCCTTCCCAGTCCCACCATACGCACAACATCGTTTTACGCAGATGAAGATCTTGTTTAACGCGCGATGTTGTTTATTTACCGGGGCTAAGCCATTTCTTACGCTGCTTAATATTGATGTACAGACACCATTTTTCATCGACAGTAACGATTCGGTAAAGAAATCGTTGCTTGTGTCCATGAGTTGAGCGGTGACGAGCAAGCAAACCAGCGTAGATTGTGGCTCGTAGATTTTTGTTGTTTCACTTAAAGCATGCTGAAGCCATGCTCTATACTTCTGAACATTTCCCATCGAGTGAAGATGCTTTTCTGTAGCAGTGTGGGAGCATTCCATTTTCTCTGCCAGTTCCCTTGTCGTTTGACGAGAATTTTTGTGCAAAAGTTGGTTTAATCACTTCTTCATCGAACTCAATTGGATAGCCAAAACGAGGTGCGTCTTTGAGGTCAAAAATTTCCATTTTTGAACTTGGCATACCAATCACGAGCGGTCTTAGAACCTTGATTAAAAGCAAAAAGAAGGAGATGTCGAAAATGCTCGTTTTCCTTAACTTGATATGAAAATAAACAAAAATTAACTAAAATTAACTAGAAAAAAGACAACAAAAAACAAAATAGATTCCAAAATGATTCAAAAATAGAATTCTCGAAAAAAAAAAAACAGATTCCAAAATTTAAAAATGCAATAAATTCCAAAATTTAAAACAGCAGCAGGAACTCAGTTGCCAACACAATAGACAAGAGAAAGTTTGCTTCAAACCGCAGGTTTATCGGTTTCCTTGCTGATACTCACGATCTTTGCATATATGTGTGTAAGCATGTATGCATGTATGTATACGTGTGTGTGTGTGAGTGTGTGTATATGTTATTGTATTTAGAGAAAGATAGACTGGTGGAGGAGCATAAGTAAGATGTTAAGTCCATTGAAAGGAGTGAGAGAGGACACTGTTAGCAGAGATAGATTGATAGAAAGATAGATAGACAGAGATATATAAATCATTTCTCGAGACACGGTTATTGCAACAATAAGCCCGTTGTACTTTGATAACAATATATATTCATATATATTGCACATTGACATCAAACACTATATATATGTGTGTGTATGTGTGTATGTATATATATATATCCACCAGAAAAAGCACGAAATACACACATGCACAGTGGGCTTCTTTCAATTTCTGTCAACCAACTCCACTTACAAGACTTTGGCCAATTAAGGGCTATAGTAAGACGACACAAGCCCAAGGTGTTACCCAGAATTATGTGTTCAGAAGCAAACGTTTTATCACCATGGCCACACATGCTGTTGTATAGATACATCTCACAACTTAATCCCTAAATAGTTAATCAAAATTAATTCATTTAATTCTTCTGTCAAGTAAAGCCTTGCACCAATTCCACAATATTCTAGCAATCTCTTTGCTTTTAGATTCAGTGGTTCTCAACAGTTTTTCACCTATGGACCCTTTTGGTTCCTATTTTACTCTACTGGTTCCTCTAATCCATTCAATGTTTAAAAATATCCTATTATATTTTTATAATTAAATGTTCTTTTGTTTCTTTATTTTTTTTACTTGTTAAACTGCAGCCATGCTGGAGCACTGCCTTAAAAGGTTTTAATCGAAGAAATCAACCATCCCAGGACTTATTCTTTGTAAGTCTTATACTTATTATATCGATATCTTTTTACCGAACCGCTAAGTTATGGGGACATAAACACATTCCACTCGAAGTTCAACTCTCTATGTAAGACCAACCACCAGTATGTAGGTAGATGTCTAACTGGAACATCATATAAAACATTTGCAATGACAATAATAAAATAATAAGGGATACCAATATGATGTTGGTAGTGGTGTGAAGTTAAGAAAATATGATATTGGAAATAGAAAAAATGTGATGCTGAAAACAGAAGAAATTGAAAGAAAAAAAAAGCATTAAAAAAAAAAGAAAAACCAAGATTGTAGAATATTTATTTATTTATTTATTCCCCACTTCAATGATTATGGTCACATTGGCAGTGAAATAACAGAATGCACAAAACAACAGTTTGTATATATGTATGTGTTTATGTGTGTGTGTGTGTGTGTGTGTGTGTTATGTCATAGGTGTTTAAGTATATGCCAGTGATAACTTGAATATGAGTATATGTATATATGTATATATATATGTATATTATATATATATATATATATATAATATATATATATATATATAATATATATTATATATATGTATATATATATATATTATATATATATTATATATATATATATGTATATATATATGTGTGTATATATATATATGTGTATGTATATATATATGTATGTATGGGTGCCTTGCTTGCATCTGTGTGTGTGTGTCTGTGTGTATGTGTGCATGTGTAATATATATATTATAAAAAGAGAGATAGAGAAAGAAAAAGAAGGAACAAACAAATGCTCGTTAAATGATCAAAGCATTAGTTTATTGACAATATATTTTTGAAAACATTAGATATCAGCTGAATTTTTGATTTCCTTATCAAAAACATTTTCTTAAAAATAAATAAAATAATGACAACAATAGTAATAATAATAATAATAATAATCAGAAGAAGAATATACGAATAATTAAAAGAAAATGAACTGAATGAAAAGAGACTGAAATATATATATATATATATATATATATACATAATTAATATATAATTAATTAATCATTAAGCAAGGATGATTCAGCAAGAGGATGTTGTGTTAATATTTAACAACAAATGCTAGTCTTGAGCTAAGGAAAATGGAGACAATAGATATTATCATGTTCATCTGGATTTTAACGGGAGGTTCAGTGTGTATCTTATCTGCTAAGGAGATTCCTCTGCACATACTCATGAAACTATATCAACACACACATTCTCACACACACACGCACGCATATGTGTGCATGCACACACACATGCATGTATGTATTTATATAAATGATACATATACTTTATTTAAAGCAGCAGAAAATTCAACAAAATCTGTTACTCTGAGTTTCTCGTTGCCGTTCATCAGACAGTTTTTGCTAGAATGGAACCGATATATCGGTTCCCAGATTTTGTTGAATTTTCTGCTGCTTTAAATAAAGCATATTACTCTACCACTGGTATTTGAGTACTCTTTTTTCCACCTTGTTTCACATTTATGTGTTTACTCCGGTGTAAATGATACATATATACATATATGTGTGTAATATATGTATATATATGTTTGTATATATTCACAATATATACATATATGTATTTGTATTTATTTATGTATGTATATATATATATATATACATACCTATTTATAATACATAAATATACATACATACATACATACATACATACATACATACATACACTCACACACACATACATATGTGCACATTACATATGGTCAAACCTCGGCTAGCTAAACATCAATTATCTAAACTGTGGGATATTTGAATAAGTTGTCAAGGTCCAGCGAATATTATAATTGGTCTTATTGTGTGTAATCTGATCTCATGAATATTTCTGGTGCATCCTTTCATTCTTTGTTGACAAGTATTAAAAGCAATCTTTTGAATAATTGAAGAACATGTAAAAATGTTGCATCAAAGTGGTGTTAGTGAGTGACGTTTGTGCGACATTGTATCGTCTGTTCATGGTTATTAGACTGTTCCACTTGTCAGTCAGTCTGCTCTGCTTGTTTGATATCTGTCAGTCACTTTAGACAGTTTTAGAAATAATTTTAACTCATAAATGTAACCAAGATGCTGAAGGATATAAAAATCATGGCATAATCATTGATGTCTTCATTTGCTTTATGAATTTGTTCTGAGTGTGTATCTGTTACAAGTAAATGAGTATGATGCTGTTACCATGTCTGTGAAGAGAGGGTGACCACCAGTTACAATTAAACAAAGGAGCATGATTTTACAGCATTCAGACTGAGTTGAAAAGGCATCAAAGACTGTATAAGAGTACATTTGTTGGCTGAATAACAAAAACTCTGTAAATACACTTTTTCATCTAATTATGTGCAATATGGTTTGTTTATGTTTCTGATCAGATTATTTATCCAGACAAAATACTCATTGCATATCTCATTTAGATGGTTAAAGTTTAACTATGAGTACACATATACTGGGGCAATGGAAAATTATAATAACAGATTCTAGCATGGGCACAAAGCCTGAAACTTGGGTGAGAGGTAAGTCAGTATTATTGACCATAGTACTTGAGAGGTATTTTGGCAAAGTTGATTCCAGCAAGAATCAGACTCAGAATATAAAGAGTTGCAACAAATACTGCAAAGCATTTTGTCCAGTACTCTAATGATTCCTCTTTTGATCCACTACCCTTTTGAGAAAAGTACTTGACTGGTACTTCATTTTATCAACCTCAGAAAGAAGAAAGGCAAAGTTGCCCCCAGAAGGATTTGAACTCAGAATATAAAGAACTGGAATGATATTGCAAATCATTTTGTCTGACACTCTAACAATTCTGCCAATCCGATGCTTTTTGAAAGTAATAATAATAATAATCATCCTTTCCACTATATGCACAAGGTCTGAAATTTGGGGGAAGGGATTAAGTCGATTATATCAACCCCAGTGTGTAACTGGTACTTAATTAACTGACTCTGAAAGGATGAAAGGCAAAGTCAACCTTTGCAGAATTAGAACTCAGAATGCAGTGACAGGTGAAATACTGCTAAGCATTTCGCCCAGCATGCAGATTCTGCCAGCTCACCACCTTAATAATAATGATAATAATAATAATAACTCTCTTGTGAACATTTTAACCCATAACTTTCAAATGCAAAATATTTTAGTCATACGCCATCCTACTATTAAAATCCTGTTATCTTGCTCATCCTTTCTTATTTTTTTACCTCCTTATGTAATTATTATCTTTCTTTCATTATTTTTCTGTTTTCTAAAGTGATACCCTACCATAGTTCTCTGAATCCAGTCTCAACCAAAGAATATCAGCAGTTATTTCTCTCTTCTTTCTAAATATTTCTAAAATTTAAACATATATTTGTCTTAGACTTTTGATACTAGTGTTATTATTTATATTTTATTATTGAATCATTTTTTCTTTGTCAAACTTTAAAATTATTTTGCTTTGAACCTTTTTTTTTTTCTGTCATAGCAATATTGATAGAAAAGATATTTCACAACTGAAATAAAATAAAAAAGAGAAAAGAAAAAGGAAATCAAATTAGATTATAGCTACAAAACACTTCAAATAATTATGGCAAAATATTTATATGTGCATGTGTGTATATGTATATATGTATATATATATATATATGTATGTATATATATATATATATACATACATATATATATATATATACATACATATATATATATATATATATATATATATATATATATATATATATATATATATATACATATATATATATACATATATATATATACAATCATTTATATACATACACACACACATATATGTATATACATACAAATATTTATACACACACATATATATACATACATATATTTATACACACATACATATATATATATACATATACATACATATATGTATATATATATATAAACACACTCAGAGATATGTATGTATATATATCATATATAGCATATACATACAGATGCATGTATGTATATATGTGTGTGTGTGTGTGTGTGCTTAATTATGAATAACAAAGAAAAGAGAAAACAAAAGCAAAAGAAAAAATCAATCAATCAATGAAAACTCAATATAACTGATGTTCATTTGCTCCTTTTCACTAAACACGCAGGCCATATTTATTTCAAAAGGGATCTTTCGATCAGCAATGGAAACTTTTCTAAACATGTGGCCTTCACTTTGTATTATATGTCAATTGTTGTCAAAAGTATTATTAATATGTTTTTTTAATTAATTAATAAACATAAGTATTAATAGATTATTTTGACCCTCCCAACATACAACAATAATGATATAATAGTTGTTATAATGTTTGGCCTTGAGCTAGCAATTTTGAGGGGAAGGGCAAGTTGATTACATCAACCCCAGTACACAATTGAATCTATATTTTATTGGCCTGATGGTATTTGAACTCTGAGCATAAAGAGCTGGAAGAAACGCTGCTAAGCGCTTTGTCCAGCATGGTAATGATTCTGCTAGCTTACCATTTTCTAAATGATGACATAATTCTTTCTAAAGTAGGCACAAGGTCAGCAATTTTATAGATAGAGGTTAGTCAATTACAATGACTCCAGTGCTCAACTGGTACTTTATTTTATCAAACCTGAAGGGAGCAAAGGCAAAGTCAAGTTTGGCAGCATTTGAATTCAGAGAAAATGCTGCTAAACATTTTGTCTAGCTTGCTACCTTCTTAATAATGATTATTATAATATATAGATATTATCTAACTACATAATGGAATGATGTAATATATAAGAATATATTACAGAGGGAAATTATGCTGACAAATAATTGAAAATACAATGAAATTAGCCATTTTTTTTTTGATGAATTTAAAATAGTTTATGTTATCAAATTTCAATTAATATCACAATTTATTTGTTGTTATTCCAATGAAACATGTTTGAATAGTTTTCTTGTTACTTATGAAAAATAGCAAAAATTCCTAATGATTTCCTGTAAAACATTTTCAAATTAATGAAAGATTAACAAAAAAAGTAAGAAAAAGATGAAAAAAAAATGGGAACATAATACAAACATAGGATCTGATATCTCTCACTTTTTTCATATATTTTTGTTATTTTTGTTGATATAATTTTTTTTCTAACTGTTGTTGATGCTGTTGCTGTTGTTTTTGTTGATGGAATTTTTGTAATATTCTTCAGAAAATACAAGCAAAAATATTCCAAAATAATAATAATAATAATAATAATAATAATAATAATAATAATAATAATTAATAATAATAATAATTCCTTTTACTATAAGCACAAGGCCTGAAATTTAGGGGGAGGAGGATAGTTGATTTCATCAACCCCAGCACTCAACTGGTACTTTATTTTATCAATCTCAAAAAGCTGAAAGGCAAAGTCGACCTTTGCGGAATTTGAACTCAGAATGTAAAGAATTGGAAGAAATGCCACTAAGCATTTTATCCATTCAGCATGGTAATGATTCTGTCAACTCACCGCTTTCTTAATAATAATAATAATAATAATAATAATAATAATAATAATAATAATAAAAATAATATTGACAATGATGATGACGATGATGATGAACAGGGGAAATAAAATTTACAAAATCCCACAAGGCTTAACAATGAAGTTTGTTCGCTCTTTGGCAGTGGTTAAAACTTATTTAAGAAGGAAATACTACTATTGAGAAAAGGGAAGAAAGATTTTTTTCAAAAAATCAGAAATGAAAGCAAGATGTTTATTTTTTGTAGCACAAAATTACTCTATATAGTAATTAGATCATCTTTTTGTTTTTTTTACCTGCTTTATTATTATTATTATTATTATTATTATTATTATCAAGTTAAAGAGATCAATTTTTTCCTATCCCCAAATAAACTAAGAAAAATGAGGCAGGAGAAAAAAAACTAAGGAAAGAGCTCTGATAAATTATCATTACTGTTACCATTATTATTATTATTATTATTATTATTATATGACTTAGCAAAAAGGGTATCTCCAAAGACTTCATCATTAGATTTGCTTGTGTTGACTTTATGGCAATAATATACTATTAATTCTTTCCAGACCGTCATTTAATTGCATTTAGGACCCTGAAAAGGATGAATGGGTTTTTAAAAAAAAATAAAAGAAGAAAAGAAAGAAACAAATAAATACTTTTCAAAAAAAGTGATGCAAGCATCTGTATTATTATTATTATTGTTATTATTATTATTAAATATATGTGAGATAACGAAGAAGACATTACAAGAGAGAGGTGCCAACTGTTTCAACCAACCGACCAACCAACCAATCAACCAATCAACCAAAGGAGAGAGGGGTAGAAATTGTTGAAATGCCAATACAATTAATAATAGTCTTTTCAAAGCAGAAAAATATACAGAATTTCCACCAGATATTTTTTTTTTTCAATTATTATTTTTATGTTTTATGATGTTTTGTTTTTGTTTTTGAAGAAATATGATTTTTTGATTGCATATCAAGATTGAATAGCAAAATTTAGAGAAGAAAATAAAAACAAAATTTAATAAACCTTGAAGAAAACAAATATCAATAGGGAAGAGGATAGGTAAGATATATATATATATATATATGTATATATATATATATATACACAAAATAATAATAATAATGATAATAATTTCTGATTTAGGCACAAGGCCAGCAGTTATGAAGGAAGAGGATCAGTTGATACATCGACCCCAGTATTTGGTTGACATTTTTTTTTATTGACTTCCAGAGGGATGAAAGGCAAAGTCGACTTTAGCTGGATTAGATCTTGGAACGTGAAGAGCCAAAAGAAATGCTGCAAATTTTTTTTTTCCTGATGCTCTAATGATTTTGCCAATTCATCTTCCGTTTAAAATAATTGTTTCTTTCTAAAATAGACATGATGTCAAGAATTTAGAGGACGAAGTAAGCCAATTACATCAACCCCCAATATATGACAAGTACTTTAATTTATCAATCCCCCCCACCAAAAGGCAAACATGACCTTAGCAGTATTCAAACTCTGAATGTAAAGAGCTGGAACAAGCATTGCAAGGAAATTTTTTTTCTGATGCTGTAATTATTCTGCCAACCTGCTGCCATTTGCCAAATAATAATGATGGTGCTCCAGCATGGCCCATGCCTAACAGCAAAAACAAATAAAATAATAACACTACAAACTAATGCTAAAGACACTGAACATTTTTTGTAAGGGTTTGGAAAAAAAATTCTTCAGCCAAAGAAATAAATTTTCCTCTCTTAATTTAATGATGTTTTTATTGTGATAAGTATTATTATTATTATTATTATTAGTTCTTAAAATACCTTTTACTCTCTTCTCTGACACAACCTAAAAAGAAAATAGCCATGTATTTGCCCTATTTATCTACAATGAGAATGATACTGTGTAATTTCATTTATAACCATTCATAAATGAAAGAAGACATTTTAAAAAGAAAAGTATAGAAAAGAAAAGTTAAACTTTTTTTTATGGAATAAAGAAATGTTGTAAATAGTTGAGGAGCAACTTCTAACCCTTTAACTAAGATACTGATATATAAGATACAACATAAGATAATAAATAGGAACATGATTTTGATGAAATATATTGAGTTACATACATACATACATACATACATATATATATATATATATATATATATATATGCATTCACACACACATGCATACATATACATTCATATATATGCACACACACACACACCACATATAAATATGTGCATTTATATGTAGAAATGTGCCACTCTTCACCCCCATGCACCATTGGTTATCTCTCAAGCCTTATCCATATTTACTAAATTCACCCCTAAACCTTATCCAGTCTCTACAGTTGTCACCTACTCAGACCTACCTCAAATTCTTATCATCCTCTCAGCATTTGTTCTTCATTCATTATATTCACCTTACTCATCTATTCTCCATCTCTCATAATCCCATGCACACTTGCAAACTCTACCTGCCCAAGCTTCTGGTTCTTCTATCCACTCCTACTTACCTTGTACCTTGAATGAAGGTCCACACAGACATCTATCACATTTTTCGTCTCTTTCCCACTTTACCTTGATCATACCCCACCCTCTCTTAAGTGTGTGAGTCATCACGTAGCCCCTCTACAGCAAGAAAACTGTTGTTTAGGCTCCTTCTCTCATACTTGAACTCCTCATCTCCAAACATAAAACCACCTCTCTTGGGATTCATAGACTTGCAAACTGCATGGTCACATTACTAACTATTGGTGGCATAAAAAAGTCTCCAGTATGCAACACAAAGTGTTTGGTGTTAGGAAGGGCATCCAGCAGTAGAATGACAAATAATACCAAGATAGACAGTGGATCATGATACATTAGGATTCATCAGATATATATATATATGATTATTCTACTGGAGGCAAAAATTAAAATGTATTTTGAGTTTGGGATAACTGTTTCTTTATATATATATATATATGTGTGTGTCTCTTTATTCTTTTATTCCATCTTTAATTCTCAACTTTCATTGCTTCTTTCAAGCACATGTTGATTCATTCATTTTATTCATTTCATTCATATGTTAGACAGTATTAAACAATATGCAAAGATGAGTAAATGGTTATCATAAGCTTCCCCCACCAAAAAAAAAAAAAAAATTTAAGATACCAATATTAAAATGTGGGTTGGTGGTAGAAATTAACAAATTAATAAAAAATATATGCTGAATATACGAAAGATGGTGCTCCAGCTTGGTCTTTGCAACCATGGCTAAAACATACTAAAAAACTATAAAAAACAGATTATAACATTATCTATCATATAGATTCTTATTTTCAATTTAAGCAATAAACTTTCTTTTTGTTTTATTGTTTTAAACAATCATTTTTGTACTTGTTTCATTAATTACTTATATATATATATTTATATATATATTAATCATAGTATACGCCTCCTCCACCACTCCCACAAACAAAAACAAGAAAAAATACATTTTGTCGATTTTTGCAGGTTTTTTTTTAAAAAATTAATTAATTTGTTATTCTAAATTATTCTAATGAAATATATTTATGAAGTTTCAATTTATGTATTTATATCATAGAACCAATTTATATATATATATATATACACACACATACATACATATATATATATATATATATATACATATATATACATTTATGTATGTATATGTGTGTGTATGTATAGATATATATATGTGTATACATACACACATATATGTATATATGCATATGCATAATATATAAATATATGGGTATATGCATTTATTTGAATATTTTGAGCATTTGTACAGAACAGTTCTTTCATTGGTTCGTTTCTCATAATGTCCTTTTTTTGCTTGCCCTCCCTGTGGCATATAGTGAAATTATTATTATTATCATTATTATTATATTATTATGATAAGATCTTGGGTTGACTGTATAAAGGAATATTTGTCATCAATATGAGTCAATGAGAATTCACATGAACTGACAAGAATGTTTGCATATATATATATACATATATGTGTATGTGTATAGAGTTGTGTAGTTTGCATGAAACATTGTCTGATATATATAAATGCTATTAATTCTTTTATAATAAAACTCAAAAAACAATGTAAGTTATAAAAAATGATACAGATCAATGACTTGTATTTCAGTATTTCAGAGAAATGGTTTTCATGAGCTGAACAGAGAAGTCACCTCATAATATCATTTCTTGAAAGATATCCTGAATAATGTCTTCTAATCTTGAAATAATGAAATACAAGGTAAAATAGGAACCATTGACCTGTATTTTCTTTTACAACTTGCATTGTTTTGATTTTATATAAAAAGAAATAAATAATTTAAAACATGAGTGTGTGTGTGTATATATATATATACACACACACATATGCATACATATTGATTTATTTAGACTAATCTAGGGGCCTGGTAATATGGTGTTTCATAGCTTGCAGGAAACCAACACAGGATTTAGTTTGAATTGATTGAAGAAGCAACTTATATGATAGGACTGGACATAAAACACAATTACACCCTACTCTTGTTTACTGTATTTCATCTCTGGTTCAAGACTTGGCATTGGGTCTATGTGTGTATGTGTTGTTACGCATATATGTATGTACATTTATTTGTGTATGTGTAAATATGTGAAAATTCTTATGCCTAAATGTAGGAGTTGAAAATATTACCATTTCTGGTTGATCAAACTTTCGGTTTAAAGAAATGTAAGATTTTTTTCTTTCTTTTAGAAAAATTAACATTGAAATGGATAAAATGGGAAAATATCCTCAACTCTATAGTAAGAAGGTTGCTACCAAAACATATATATATCTTATGTATTTATGTATGCATGTATAAGCATGTACATATGTATATATATGTATTTATATTTGTATGTATATATTATATATATATTTATTCTCAAAAGTTGACTAAAATATTCAGCAGATATTTTTTCTCCAAATATAAAGATTGATTATTTTGTATCCTTGGATATTTAGTCAGATATTCGGTAATCTTGCAAAACATACTTGATCTGTTGGTGATGATGATGGTAGGTGATACATTTTGGAGTCTTTCCTTTCCCGAATTCTTGTTCTTTGCAACTCCATTCAAACTATGGTTTAGTGAAGATACGAAAATTCTTTAGTATCTTTAGTATCACAATTTTTGTGCAATGTTTATTGAATGACAATTCCTTTGTGCTTTCCTGTGTTTTTTTTTTTTTATTTCATATTTTGTGGAATAAAAAATCATGGATGTTGTCATGATACAACCTGTGTTAGAAACATGTAAATTCTGATAAATGTTTGTTATATGTAAGATAAACAGGGTTACGTAAGATTATTTTCCTCAACTCTCTGACGAATATAGTTGACTGAAAAAAAATCAAACGAGAAACTGAATGAAACCTTGATATAGATATGTAAACCTGTTTACTTTAATGCATGACAAATATATATCATATACACAGATATTTTAAATGTTTATTAAGGTAAACATAAAATATATAGCTGATACTATGAGATTTTGGATAAATATAAACAAATGCCTATTGTTATCTCTTCTGTGGACTGAAAAAAGGGAGAGTGACTTGGTTTCAAACTGAGTTCGACTCATTTTTAGAAGTCATGTGGTTGTATGTTTGTGTGCATGTGTGTGTATTTTTGTGTGCCAAATGTATCCTGGTTGTAAAGATCCAATATTTGGATGAAAAACAGGTTTAACCCTGGAATTATTTGAACTTAGAACATGAAGGGTTGCAACTGAACATTATAAGGCATTTTGTCCAATACTATAATAATAAAAATAATAATAATAATAATAATAATTGCTTAAGGCCAGCAATTTTGAGGAAAGGAGTATAGTCGATTGCATCGACTCCAGTGCTAGACATGTACCTTATTTTATCAAACCCCAAGATGAAGTTGACTTTGGTGGCATTTGAACTCAGAATGCAAAGAGCCAGAAATGAAAATAATAATAAAAAAATAATGATGATTTCTTACATAGGTACAGGGCCATGATATTTTATGAATGAGAATTATGTTGATTAAAACCGACCTCAGTATATGACTGGTACCTTATAAAAAAAAGTAATGAATTTATAAAATTCCATTGAATAATAATAATAATAATAAAAATAATAATAATAATGATAATTCCTTTATTTGCCACATTGGGCAACAAAGATACCACATTACAATAATTATAATTAAAGTGAGCAAAGGGTAACAATAAAATTTTGAAGAGGGTGGGGGAGGGATGATGGTAGTAATGATTGTTTTCATTGATTCTGTTAACTTAATGGACATTATAGCAGTAATAGTCGTAGCTGTAGTAGTAATTGAAGTAGTATTCTTAAAGTTCTTGATGCTAGGATGGCTGACCTGGAGTGGGTAAAAGGGACATAAATTTCAGGTGATTGTAGGTCCTCAATTAAAGAATAGTAGAACAGCAGTGGTAAGGTGACTTGATACTTCTTTTAGGATTTGCAAAATTCAGTCTATACATATATGTGTGTAAGCATGTATGCATGTATGTATACGTGTGTGTGTGAGAGTGTGTGTATATGTTATTGTATTTAGAGAAAGATAGACTGGTGGAGGAGCATAAGTAAGATGTTAAGTCCATTGAAAGGAGTGAGAGAGGACACTGTTAGCAGAGATAGATTGATAGAAAGATAGATAGACAGAGATATATAAATCATTTCTTGAGACACGGTTATTGCAACAATAAGCCCGTTGTACTTTGATAACAATATATATTCATATATATTGCACATTGACATCAAACACTATATATATGTGTGTGTATGTGTGTATGTATATATATATAAATTATATATAATACAAATATCGTAACAAAAAGTAGTAAAAAAACATTCCATAGCTTAATAATAATCCTTTCTACTACAGGCACAAGGCCTGAAACTTGGTGGGAAGGGGGCTAGTCGATTACATCGACCCCAGTACTCAACTGGTACTTATTTCATCGACCCCTAAAGGATGAAAGGTAAAGTTGACCTCGGCAAAATTTGAACTCAAAATGTAAAGATGGATAAAATGCTGCTAAGCATTTTGTCCAGAGTGCTAACAATTCTGCCAGCTCAATGCCCTAATAATAATAATAATAACAATAATAATAATTGTAATAACCAAAATAATTGTGATAATGATGACATTATATATATATATATATATATATTTCTTTTTTTTTTTGAGCTTTTCCTGAATTTTTTTATCCATTGTTATAATCACCATATTTCCCAGTTTTCAAAGGGTGGAGATTTGCGTCTGTAAGTAATTTCACTCATTATTTTTCTCAAATTTATATTATTATCATTATTATTAATGTTATTATTGATAATAATAATGACGATAATGAGGTTCTTCTTTTATCATAATCAGCATCATCAGTATATGATTTTATTTGCATCATAAAGATAGACTCTCATCATCATCATTTAATTGATTTCAATTTCTTGTGTGTATGCGCATGCATGTGTAGAACGTATGTATGTGTTTGTGTGTGTGTGTGCATATGTGTGAAATATAGCTGTCATAAGTGGTAAAATATTTAAATGTCTTAGTTTTAATGATTTTTTTGGTGCTTTTTCTTTTATTTTTACACATGAAATCACTAATAGAACAACAATTGATCAAGAAGAAGTCTCCTCAAGAAAATTAAGAGACAGGAATGGAGAGGAGGATACTCCATGAGAGAGAGAGAGAGCAGGATGTATATATATATATATATATATATATATATATTATATATGAGAGATAGAAGAATGTGTGAAAGAGTGAGAGATGTGAACTGGAAAGAGATTGGCCAAGAAGATAAAAACAATAATAGTCATTTTAAAAATAAATAATTAAGCTCTAATAATTGAATCATTATTTCAACCCTAGTTTGTTACTGGTACCTATCTTACCACCACTCCAAGAAAAAGAAAAAAAAATTGATCATGACAAGTTTTTGCACTTGAAGCTGTGAAATACCAAATTAGCTACAATACAGCACCTTCACCATCTTGGACATAACCCGCCATCATTAATAACATTAATTATTGTTTTAAGGTTTAATTCATTGAAGTGAATCCCTAGTATAAAACTGGTATGTAATAAATCAAACTTGGAGCAGTTAATATTAAAGTTGACCATAGTACGATTTGGAGATTGGACAAAACTAATGTAAGCAATTTAGGTTTCATTGCCATTTGTTGCTCCACTAGTTTATGATGAAAGCTTTATTATGTTTTTATATATGATGCCTCAAATCTTCAAGGGAAAAGGTTAATGCAAATTTACAGCATTCATGAATTTCCCAACACTGTAGAAAGCTTTAATATTATTATTCTGTTGAGTGTTTGATATCAATCTCAACACCAACTGTCTGTCCAATAGCATAAGGACACCAGCAACAACCACTATGTTATATGTCTGTATATGGGAGTCTGTATATATGTATGTGAATATAGAGATTCCTCTGCATATAACAGAGGAAAATGTGAAAAAATGCAGAGGGAGAAAGCTTGAAAAAAAGAGAAAAGCTGGAAGATAGAAAGACATTAAAAGCTGTCAATAGTACCCAAGGTAACATGTATATAATGTTCACTACTTCTCCATTATTTAAAAATTTTCTGCTAAAAGGCAATCGCTAGATTATTTTATTTTCCCAAATATTTAATCAACTTAATTTTTCTGATATATATATATATACATATATATATACCCATACCATTTAATATTTGGATTATATTTCTGTGATAGTATGTGTCTTATTCTAAGTATGTATATTAACTTTGAGAAACTAATTCTTAATTTTTTTGGAATTATCTCCCCTTTTCTTTTGGAGTTACTAACAGTTGTTGCCATGTTTTCTTTTGTTTTCCCAACTAAAAAAAATTCCAGTTAAGAAATTTTTACTTGAAATATTCAGTCCATCACCTCATTAATTTTATGTTTTGATAGTCATGAATGACACAACACTGATTTATCACCGTTTGTTTTTCTTTTGTTTCAGCTAGATTTTGTCATAGCTTGCATTAATGTAATCAACAAAAGGTAATCTCTCCATAAATCCTATCTCACCTATCTTAGATTCAAGATGTTGGAGATAGGAAAAAAAAAACAGATCCTAGATTTAGTCTGAATATGTATAAAATATGGCTGTACAGAATGATAGAGAATTTTTTTTTTTTAAATGGTTAAGAAAAGGAACATTCATAACCTGTAGCCCTTTCCAGGGCCTCTGAAACTGATGAGAAGAAAGTAGCAGAGTCCTACAACAGATGCTTAAAACAGAGTGGATTCTACTCAAAGATCAAGAGATCCTACAGTAAGGAAGAGAGAAAGACAGAGAGAGAGGAGAATGTGTTTAGATATATGACTTGCTCTTTTCAAAAAGAGGTCTTCTCTTTCTTCCCATTTGCCTCATCCTTAGACAATACTGAAGCATTTATTTGTTAATGTTGTTGTTGCTGCTGCTGTCCTTATTTCTTGCTTACATCTGCGCCCTTTTCTTATTATTGCAATAATTATTATTATATTATTTTTCCTACTATATCAAACCAGATTATTAGTCGGCAATAATGGATGGTCTTATAAATATATAATTATGCAATTGCTTTCTATTACTATTACAGTATTATTATCATTATTATTATTAATGCCACTGTTTTTATTAATATTACTATGCGCTTTCTAAAAAGAAGAAAAAGATACGATTTCTTTTATTATTTATCTATTTTATTTTCCACTTACATAATATTTACTGTTTGATAATAAAAAAAAAAGGAAACATTTTGATAATAATGATTAAAAAAAAATAATTTTATCAGATTTTATTCATACATACATTATTTGTTTCATATGCTTTTATTTTTAAAATTTCGTAAGGTTTGAGGGTTGATTAATTCAATTCAAATTTTTTTTTTATTATTATTATTTAATAACTTTTTCTTTTCCCCTTCAGGTCAACAGAAATAGTCACAACCAAAAAAATGCACAGCGTCCAGAAAAAAAGCTAACTGCAAATACTGCGTTTTCAATACACATCATGCACATTTTAGCTGCAGTCTATGGCTTTTAGAACTGAACAAAACTTCTTAAAACAAAAAAAGAATTTAAAATAAAAAATATATTTTAAAGAAGTGGCTGCTGAAGAGGGACATTAGAAAACAAAATGTTTCAAAAGGTGAGATATGAAAAAAAAAACACAAAGAAGGGAGTGGGAAAAATGAGGGAAGGGAATTCCTTAAAAGACAAAAAAAATTTTTGTTCTGCACATTGTTTTTATATAATTTTTTCCAATTTCTTTCCATTCATTAAAAGAAAAACAGAAAACTCCCCCAAAACACCTATATATGTATGTGTGTGTGTGTGTGTGTGTGTGTGTGTGGATATGTGTGTGTATGTTTGTGGATATATATTTTCTATAAATGGCTAGTAGCTGCTTTATTTTGGAGCATGTAATATTATTAACATGACTGCAGTTGTAAAATGTTTTCCACAAATTAGTTTTGCCAACTTGTGGCTTGCTTGTTTGTTAATTTTTTATTTTTTTTAAAAAAAACTTTTTCTAAAATTTGACTGTATGTAAATAATTGCCAAAATAATTTTATTTAATTTTCAGTTTGACATTAGGCATTATTTGCACACATTTACCATACATAGTTTGTTAGACACCATTGCATGATGGGAATTTAAACAAACAAACAGTAAAAAAACCCTCTACAAGCTGGAAAAACTTGATGGAAAACAGCTAAAATTATATCCTAGTCATGTTTTAATACAACATTTCATATATATATATATACACATACATATATATACATATATATATATATATATATGCATTTATGTATATACTTTATACACACACAAATATATACATACACATATACACACACACACACATTGATACATACACATAGATAGATAGGTAGATATAATAATTATAATAATAATATTAATCATAATTGTAATGTTCTTTCTTCATTTCTTTAAATGTTATTTTCTTTAAAATTTTATTTATCATTTTATCTTTTTTCTTTCTCGTCTCATCTTTCTAGTTTAATTTTATTTATTGATTGATTTTTGTGTTTGTTTGTTTTCCGTTTCTCTCTTCTCTTCTCTGTCATTTAATGCAAATGATGGTACAGCAAGTTGTCAGCTTGCTCACATGTTGGTGTCTAGTATCGAATGCTTGGAGTTTCGTACATCCTCCGTCTCGTAAGCATTGTATGTAGCGAATCTAGAATCCTTCAAGTGTGTGTAATTAGCACTGACCGCAATCAAAAAGTGAATCTGAAAGAGGAAACAAGAAATAATTAGTAACAAAAAACAAAGCAATGATATTAAGCATTTCTAACGCTGGCACAAGTGCACACATTTTAACGAATGCAGTGCTTGTGTAGCAGTATAAACACACATCGTCATATGCAAGAGAAAAAGTGTATACAAGAAGGAATGTATATATATCCAAGAAGTCTTGATAAAGGGAACAGGAGGAAGATATATATATATGTATGTACATATACGCACACACATGCAACAGGCATTGTGAAATGTGACATGTAACCAAAGATCAGGTGCAGTAGAGTTCCACATACCACTCTTCTAGTAGCCAGTGTTGTATAACATGAGACATCAAATTCATGATAGGCTTAGGTAGGAAATATAAGCCAAATAATAGAAATAACAATAATAAGAGTTCCCTTAAAAAACGTGGTATGGTGTGATTTGAGGGAGTTTTAGTCACTATTTCTAGCAACTATGGAGAGGCTCTTCTGTTCGTATGTTTTTGCGGTAAATTATCTTCCTTAACAAGTATTATTTTTGAAGGCTGCCATGTTTGTCAATACATGCACAGCAAAACTCTTCCACTTCCCTCGTCTTTTGCGCGTTTATTTTCTTCATGCTATCATAGTGGGATGGTTTTATTGTTGGACAAACTGTTTAACCAATCAACCAAGAAGAAGGAAGTGAAACATTTTTCTGATAGTACAATGGTAGGGAGGTAAGAAAACTAATATTTCTAATCATGGAGACTGATTCAGCAGAACATTTTATCACACAAATATTCTGTTTGTCAGCCTGTCAGTCTCTCTCCATCTTATATCGAGGTTTCTCAACCATTTTTGAAAATCTTTAGAACCCCTTTGGTTACTATTTTATTCTGGTGGGTCCCCACAACCATTTGATGTTTAATAACTGGTTTTATAAAAACTCCTTTCAAAATACCTATTTTATTTTTCACACATTAACTTGTGTAGGTTGAACTATGTAAAATGTCAGAGAAAGAAACCTAGCTGTTTCTTGCAATGCATACCAATACATACATCTAAAACAAACTTTTTTCAGGGACCCTTAAAATACTATTGTGGATGTATCAAGTCATTAAGAATGAAATGTCCGATTTTCTTATGCACCAAATTTGACAGTTGTTAACTATATTTTATCCTGACAAGGCGGCGAGCTGGCAGAAATGTTAGCAAGCCGGGCGAAATGTGTAGCCATATTTCGTCTGCTGTTACGTTCTGAGTTCAAATTCCGCCGAGGTCGACTTTGCCTTTCATCCTTTCGGGGTCGATAAATTAAATACCAGTTGCGCACTGGGGTCGATGTAATCGACTTAATCCTTTTGTCTGTCCTTATTTGTCCTCTCTGTGTTTAGCCCCTTGTGGGTAGTAAAGAAATAGTTATTTTATCCTGACAATTCTATGTTTTACAACACTGAAGAGTTACGTCATCATTTTTCAAAATGTAATTCATGGTTTTCTCTTGTAAATCAATTTTTGTGAACCCATGGATAGATCAAATATTCGTGTTGTTTATGAATACAAGTCCCATCGTGGAACCAATGTATCTCAGACAGCTTGAAAAAACATCAATGAAGTGTTTGGTGAAGATGTGGCAAATGAGCACACTGTATGTTGATGGTTTGAGAAATTCTGGTCTGGTGACTTTACTCTTGAAAATCAGCCCAGTGGTAGACCTGAGACCAAGATGGATAATGATGAAGTAGAAACTGTAGTGGAGACAGTTACATCTCAAACTAAGCGTGAGTTAGCAGCAAGGTTTGATGTTTCGATTCCAACTGCATTGGACCATCTGAAACAAATCAGCAAGGTAAAGAAACTGAACAAGTGGTACCACATGAAATGAACGAGCATCAAATGACACATCATCTTGAAATTTGTTGTTCTTTGCTGTCATGGCATAAAAGCAAACCATTTTTACATCATAATGTTACATGTGATGAAAAATGGATTCTAACAATAGCAAGTGTTCTGCACGGTGGTTGGATAGAGATGAAGTGTCAAAACAATCCAAAAAAGAATATTCACCAAAAAAAAAAGCTAATGGTGTCTGTTTGGTGATCCAGCACTGGTGTCATCCACTACAGGTTCATGAGACCTGGTAGGTCAATTACAGTGGATGTATACATCAACCAATTAGGTGAAATGAGTGAACTTGCAACTAAACAACTGAGATTGGTCAATAGAGACAGGCCAATTCTCTTGCATGACAATGCTCGACCACATGTTGCACAAAGAATGCTACTCAAGTTACAGGAACTTAACCTGGAAGTTCTCTGTCATCCACCATATTCACCAGATCTTGCACCAATTTATCTATCACGTTTTCCAGGCAATAGACAACTTTTTGCCATCTGAAGAAGATGCAAAAACAGCCTTTCGTGATTTCATCATCTCTTGCTCTCCAGAATACTTTGATGCTGGCGTAAATCAGCTACTGATAAAATGGTAAAATTGTGTCTATAATTTAGGTGCATAGTTTGATTAACTGCATTGCTTTTTGTTGAGATAAAAGTAAAATAAACTTTCAGTTCAAAATTGGACATTTCATTCTTAATGACCATATATTTACTATCTTGTTGCATGGACCCCACCTCCCCAAAAATTTTTGTATGGACCCTCGGGGGCCATATGAACCTCAGTTAAGAACCACTGCATTACATGGTCATTCATTTGCTTTCACATCCATTTTCTATAATAGCATGGGTTAAGCCAATGTTTCTCAATCATGTTTTTTTCTATGGGTCCCACTGATTCCTATTTTACTCTGCTGGACCCCCTGTAGCCATTCAATGTCTAAAAAAAAACCAAAAAAAAAACCAGCCCATGGTATTTTTATAATTAAACATTAAAAAATGTTACTTTGTGCATAGAATTATAACCAATTTATTATATAAGAATTAACAGAAAACTATGTGGACCCCTAAGTGCATCAACCCAGTAGTCAACTAGTACTTGTTTTTTTGAGCCCAAAAGGATGAAAGGCAAAGTCCGTCTTGACAGAATTTGAACTCAGAACATAAAGACTGATGAAATGCTACTAAGCATTTTGTCTAGTGTCCTACCAATTCTGCTAGCTTGCCTAATAATTTTGTTTCATTTTATCGCATATATTTCATATGTTGTATCATATATCCATATACATGGTATAGAATTAAAAAAAATGTTCCTTTACTGAAATGTTTGTAGCATCAATTTGAATTCCCCTTTTCCTCATATTAATTGTTTGTTTGTATGTATGGTTTACTCAACTTCTCATCTGTTAGAAAACATCTACTAAAATCAACAAAACTCTGTAATCAAGCTATAGACATTATCATGCATATGTTTTACTTGAAGATTGCAGAGGTATGAAACTCTACCCATGAGACAAACACTCAGCTTCAGTTTCAATTTAAAAAATATCCATATCTTCTACATCTATTGAAAACTCCTTTCTCATTCATTCAACATTAAGCAACACACACTTATGAAACATGCACACTATTAGCATAAATAGAGTGTATGCTGCCTGGGTTGGCCCTTCCATTTTTTGCCCCTGGATCCCACAAAAAGCACATATTGCCTACAGCAGACCCAAAAGTGGTGCCTCCTTAAAAGTGCCACCTAGGGAGAACCACCCCATCTCGCTACACTCGTGATGCACACACATACTTATTAAACACTTCTGTACAATACTCATTGACTGAATTTTTATTCACAAGGCATTAGTTACCCTGGATCTATGACAGAGGATAGCTGACTAAGGCGATGCACAATGGAAGTGAATTTGGAAATGTGATTTCAAAAGCAAGCTTCTTAACCATACAGCCATCTAATAAAAATAATATCTTAACTAACAAAACTCAATAATCATGTGAGAAATCATCATCATCATCATTTAGCATCCGCTTTCCATGCTAGCATGGGTTGGACGGTTCAACTGGGGTCTGGGAAGCCAGAAGGCTGCACCAGGCCCAGTCTGATCTGGCAATGTTTCTATGGCTGGATGCCCTTCCTAATGCCAACCACTCCGTGAGTGTAGTGGGTGCTTTTTACGTGCCACAGTCAGATGGCGCTTTTTACGTGCCAGGCGGAAATTTTAAAATTGATAGATTATTATTTAAAAGATTGTTCTTATTTCATGTCTATATCAAATCTTTCCACCAATTTACGTAGTCTTGCATACTCTATTCTTTGTGTTAATTCTCAAAAATCAGTCAAACAATGCAAAGAATCCAAGTAAGGGGAAAAAAACCCACTGGGCTACTTATATCCTCGCTATCCTTTAATCTTTTTGGTTAAATCCAAATTCAATTTCATCTGTGATATATCTATTTACTAGTCTTTCCTTCCATAGTTATATTCATTATTAGATTCTCCAGAAGCATCCGCAAGAACTGCAGATACTATAAAATACTGTCTTGATTTTAATATGAAGAGATATGTAAGGTTGTGAAGGGATTTGTATAATATTAAGAGATATATATAAGGCAGCAAAAGGATATATGAAGGGATATATAAGCATGCTGAGCAAAATGCTTAGCAGCATTTCATCCATTTTTATGTTGAGTTCCAATTCAGCTGAGGTCGATTTTGTCTTTCATCCCTTTGGGGTCGAAAAATAAATACTAGTTGACCACTGAGGCTGATGTAATTGATTTAGTTCCTCCTCCAAAATTTGAAGCTAGTATGAAAGGATATAAATTAGAAATTATGCGATACTTACCATGCTGATAGTCACCAGCACTGCTGATACATAGGTAAAGATATAGCAAGTGAACAGCTCTTTACCCTGAAAATAGAGTAAAAATGGGATAAATAAGCAAAATAATTGGGAGAATTTTAAAAAAAAGAAAACAAAAATAATACCATAAGATTTAAGGCATTATCATAATTATCAGCATCAAGATCAATTGTATTGTTTTATTTAGTTTCATTAGTTATTGAACTGTGGTCATATTACAGTACAATCTTCAAAAGGGTTTTGCTTCAATGTATCAACCCTAGGACTTTGCCTGGTAAAAGGATATAAAAAGAATGTAAAGGAATATAATCAAATATCACCAGGAAATTGTCTGATGCACCACAAATTCTTCAATCTATTCTGTATATATGTATGTGTGTGTACACACATCTGATGGGGTTTTGCAGTTTATACCCAGAAAGTTCCACTCACAAAGTTTTGGTGAACCTAGAAGAAAACACATGCTGTGCAAGGTACTAGAATGGAATTGAACCCAGAATCATATACTTGCCCCAATAAAAGTATTTGTCTCAGTTATCATCATTCTCATAATGCTTACATATGCTCTTCCATGCTGTGAGAAACCTGGTGTGAGCATACTTCTTGCAGAGAAATGGGTGGATAAGCTCATAGAGGTAGTCCGAGTGAGCAATAGAGTACTTAAGCTCAGGCTAGTCTTGCAGAATAGCATAGTGTCAATTATCTCTACCTATGCCCCACAAGCGGGCCTACCAAATAAACAGAAGGACCATTTTTATGATATTCTTCTGCAGGTTACCTCTAAGACTTGGGATTTCAATGGGTATGTTGGATGGCAGCCCAGTATTTTCCATAGTGTCCATAGGGGCCATGGAATTGGTTCCCAAACAAAGAGGGAACAAGGCTACTGGAGTTCTATGATGCAAATAACTTATTGATTTGCAACACCAACTTCAGGACACTGACCAGCCACCTGATAATCTAACAATCAGATGGTGACACAAGCCAGATCAATTATATTTTCACCAGGCAGCGGGATGCATGGTATCTCTTAAATGCAAGGACTTTCCCCGGTGAAGAATGTATCCCCAGTATAGACTAGTCATTAATGGTTTTAGACTCCAGGCCAGAAGGATGCCAAGAAGCAGACCAACTTGGAAAAGAAGGATTTGGTAGCTTAAGGACCCTTCATGTGTTCAGAGATTCAGGGACAGCCTAACTGAGAAATTTGATGAGAGGGAGGAGGAGCTACAAGCTTGTGATATAGAACGCAACTGGGAATTCCAGCAGGACAGCTTGCCGAGTGCCACAGACCAAATCTGTGGGTGGTGCAAAGTTCCAACAAGATTTAATATAAAATAGTGGTGGAACGATGCAATAGACAGGGCCATAAGAGCAAAGAAACAGACCTGGAAGGATTGGGAGAGTGGGGGTAGCAGGGAACTCTATCAGATAGCCAGAAGGGAAGCTAGGAAACTGGTATATCTAGCCAAGGGTGAAGCAGAAAAGAAGTTTGCCTATGTTCAGTGGACCAAAGAAATGAAATGTTTCAGATAGCAAGGGTGTGTGAGAGAAAATCGTGATGTCATAGGAGAGAAATGTGTTTCTGTATGAATGATGGTACACTTGCATTGAATGATTCTGCCAAAGAAAGAGGCTTGGAGATGTCATTATGAAAGACTGCTGAAAGTGGATAATGAATGGGAGGAGGAGAGTCTGCCAAAAGTTGACCCAGCTGAGGGACCAATTATCCAAATCAACAGTACCTTGGTAGATAAAGCAATTAAGGATATGAAGACTGGGAAAGCCCCCCGGTCCATCAAGAATCACCTCTGAGATGCTTAAAATATCAGGTAGTGTAGGTTATGGTCTAGTCACCTATATTGTAAATCAGGTGGTTCACAAAGTAGATATACCCAATGACTGGTGTAGCAGCACCATAGTCAACTGCCACAAAAGTAAAGGTGATGCCTTAGAAATAATTACAGAAGTATCAAATTGTTGGATCAGATGATGAAAGTTATGGAGAAAGACATAGCCCAGCTAATTAGGAAAAGAGTTAGCCTAGCAGTTTGGTTTTGTGCCAGGGAGAAGAACCACTGATGCTATATTTCTGGTAATACAGCTGCAGGAGAAATACATAGCCAAAGATAAACCTCTGTACTTGGCCTTTGTTGACTTGGAGAAAGCCTTTGACCCTAAACCTTATCTAGTGGTCAATGTGGAAAGTAGGGATAGACAAGTGGTTGGTGAGGGCTGTACAAGTTATGTACAGGGATGCTACTAATACGGTGAGAGTTGCCAATGAGTACAGCAAAGAATTCAGGGTACAAGTAGGGGTTCACCAAGGACTGTTGCTCAGCCCCCTCTTGCTCATCATAGTCCTCCAAGCAATAACAAAAGGATTTAAGACAGGTTGCCCATGGGAGCTCCTCTAAGCTGATGACCTTGCTCTTATAGCTGAATCACTACAAGAAATAGAGAAGTTCCAGTATGGAAGCAAGGTCTATAATTGAATGGCCTTAGAGTTAACCTAACAAAAACCAAAGTCTTAGTAAGTAGCAAGGCAGGCAAATTACTAATCCCTTCAGGTAGGTGGCCCTTCTTGATCTGTAGAAAAGATGTAGGTAGAAACTTTATAAGATGCATCTGGTTAAGCTTTGGACACATGAAAAGGTGCAGCAATATCAGAGGAATGTTAACAGGGAAACTAGCTTTTGTATGTGGAAGATGCACCAGAACAATAAATGCTGAATATGTGCAGAAAATAGACTCCATCAACTGCCAGGGGAACAAGCTATAAGTAGTAGATAGCATCTGTTATCTAGGTGACCAAGTTAGTAGTGGAGGTGAATGCTCTGTGAGTGTAGCTGTGAGAATAAGATTAGGCTGGGCAAAGTTCAGAGGTCTACTACCTCTACTGGCAACAAAGGGCCTCTCAATCAGAGTGAAAGACATTGTATGATGCCTGTGTATGAACAGCCATGAACGATGGGGTTTGACAGCCGAGGATATGTGTAAGCTTGAAAGAAATGAAGCAGTATGCTTTGCTGGATATGCAATGTTTGTGTGCATGTTTGAGAGAGTGTAAGTATCTTGATAGAAAAGTTAGGCATAAGAGGCATCAGATGTGGTGTGCAAGAGAAATGACTGTGCTGGTACGGTCATGTGATGTGTATGGACAAGGACAACTGTGTAAAGAAGTGCTGATCTCTAACTAAGGAGGGAATCTGTGGTACAGGTAGACTGAGGAAGACATGGGAAGAAGTGGTCAGGCATGATCATGTGCCTCACAGAGGCAATGACTAGTGATCAAATCTTTAGCAATATGCTGTGCTTGAGAAGACCTGTCAAGCCAAGTGAAATCGTAGTCAAGGCTGATGTTGGTGTCATGTAACTGGCACCCATGCTAGTGACATGTAAGGTGCACTGTTCAAGTGTTGGGTCTCACAGAGGCAAAGTGGTTGAGTTCTTTTCAAGCATTGGGCCCTCATAGAGCAAAGTGGTAGAGTTCCTTTTGAGTGTTGGGTCTCATAGAGGCAAAGTGGCCAAGTTCCTTTCAAGCATTGGGCCCTCATAGAGCAAAGTAGCAGAGTTCCTTTCAAGCATTGGGCCCTCATAGAGCAAAGTAGCAGAGTTCCTTTCGAGTGTTGGGTCTCACAGAGGCAAAGTGGCCGAGTTCCTTTCAAGCATTGGGCCCTCATAGAGCAAAGTGGCAGAGTTCCTTTCTAGTGTTGGGTCTCACAGAGGCAAAGTGGTTGAATTCCTTTCAAGCATTGGGCCCTCATAGAGCAAAGTGGCAGAGTTCCTTTCGAGTGTTGGGCCTCACGGAGACAATGACCGAAACCTTTGGCATTATGTCATGCTTGAGAAGAAGACTTAGCAAGCTGAGCAAAATAGCTGTCATGACAGATACTGGTGTCACATAAATGGCACTCATGCTGGTGGCATGTAAAAGCATCCATTATGCTCACAGAGTGATTGGTGTTAGAAAGGGCATCCAGCTATAGTAAACCATGCCAAATCAGACTGGAGTCTGGTGCAGCCTTCCAGCTTACCAGCCTTGGTCAAACCATCCAACCCATGCCAGAATAGACATCATCATCAACATCATCATCATTTAGTGTCCGCTTTCCATGCTAGCATGGGTTGGACGGTTCAACTGGGGTCTGTGAAGCCAGAAGGCTGCATCAGGTCCAGTCTGATCTGGCAGTGTTTCTACGGCTGGATGCCCTTCTTAACGCCAACCACTCCGTGAGTGTAGTGGGTGCTTTTTACGTGCCACCCGCACAGGTGCCAGACGGAGCTGGCAAACGGCCACGGACAATGGACGTTAAATGACGATGATGAGCATATGTGAGATGTGACTCATGAGAAGAGCAGACTTAGAACAAACTGAAAGTATTTAATCATTTTTTGCCTTCATTGAGTCCATCGTTTTAGTGATTCAGATTTTATGTCACACTTTGATGTTTCTCACCTCACCTTCACTACAATGATTTTCTCTAGTAACTTATGTATAAAAGATGTCTGTTTGTTTGGTCATGGCTCTGTTGTTCACAAACCAAACTCATCCATGGTACAGCTGTGCTAGAGCTTTTTGATGCTCTGGTGTCACTACATTTTGGATGGTATATATATATATATATATATATATATATATATATATATATAGTGAGGTAGGCAGCTGATAACATGGTTTATTATGATGAAGTTAGCAATGAATACTTGAATTGATATCTGTTCTTGTGTAAGGTGTCCACTGTTAGAATTACGACTGATCGTTGACCCATGCATTAGACATCTGTGACTGATAGGCATGGTCAGCTTTTGTTTGAGATACCGAGGTTTCATGGGCTAGAATCAGCACAGTTCATTCTAGGTGAATGACAAGTTCTGCAAGATTGATGGGGTGGGTGTGTGTGTGGGGTGGGGGGCAGGAAAATGTTATTCTCAAACTGCAGATCTACCCCAAATACTCACAGCAGAATTGATACTGCTGAAGGTATGGAAGATTGTGTGGTGATGTTAATCCTTTTATGTAGGAATCAGATATATCCATTCAAAATTTCATTACCCTTAACTACAGAAAGTAGTTTTATGTACCAATCTATATTTTGTTGGGGAATGTCATGCTTGAAACTGTTTTCCATTGAGATATGTCAAGTTTATTGAAGCAATTTGACTCGCAGAAAATACTAATTCTATTTTTGGTAGATATTTAACGTCATTACTAGAATAACCATGAAATTTAATCTTCCAGTGAATGGTACGTCTGTCAAACGGTAACGCAGGTGTCCCAAGGTGAGCTTAGCATGGACGGAAAACACACGTTGAGCAAAAGGGCAAAAGCTCATTCGATCTCGATTTTCAGTCCGAATACGGACCACAAAAGCGTTGCCCATCGATCCTTTCCAAACAGCGGTGAGCTATGCATCCACTGAGAGGTGTCAGAAAAGTTACCACAGGGATAACTGGCATGTGGCAGCCAAGCGTTTGCAACCACATCGCCTTTTGATCTTTCGATGTCGGCTCTTCCTATCATTGCGAAATTAATGAAATTAATCTTCCAGTGAATGGGTTAAACCAGGTTGATGGATTAATGCTGTCATCAAAGAATAGTAATGGTATCTCTGATGGACTTCATATCAGTGTATCAAACTACTGACAAAAATGGCCGACCTATGTAAAAGATGGTCACACTTGCATAAAATCAAACTGGCAAGTGATTCTATATTTGTGTTAAAAATATATAGTGATTAATGTTTTAGAGACGCAAATATGGTTTTTGAAGGAAAATTTTACTTACATCTTTCAGGAACATCTCCAGTTCTGGCTCACAAATAGTTTTGTTGAGACCTGAAAAAAGGAAAAAAAAAAATGATTAGAAGAAGACAATTATTTTAGATTATGTAAATGGTTTGTCTTTTTAAACATGATACTGTATATGGCAGTAAAATCCAGAACAAGGAATGTTTAAAGCTGAATCTTCTTTAGCTTGATAATAATAAGCAGAGTTAGTTTGGACTGATAGAAATGAGAAAGGCTAAGTAATGTAAGTGTTCAGTGGAACAATTATGAATTAATATATTTGAGGATACCCATGTTGAAGGAGCAATGTGGAAGTCACATCTATTTACAATCAAATTTAGAAACCAAGTTTTCACTGAAATACTAGTATAAATTAAATGTTATTATCTTCATCGCCATTGTAACTTTCACTTTTCCATGCTTGCACGGATAAGATAAAACTTATTGAAGCAGATTTTCTGTGGCTGGATTCCCTACCTGTTGCCAACCCTCACCTGCTTCCAACCGAGCTAATATTTCTACTAGTTCTTTGAATATGAATAACATAATGTTTTCATAGAAGATTGAAAATTAATGACAATACTTTTATGTATATTTCTGACTAGTGCATGGTGTCAAAGGAGATGCAAACACACACATATGCACAGCTCATATGTATATAAATGATAGCCTTCCTTGAGTTTCTTTCAACAAAACCCACAAAAATTTGATCAACCCAGGGCTGTAGAAGTGGAAGATGCTTGCTTAAGATGCTGTGCAGCAGGACCTAACATGAAACCACATGGTTGTGGAGCGAACTTTTTAAACCACACAACAATGTCTGTGCTTATACAGCTTACAGTTTTATTTTAACCCTTTCTATATTAATAACTTGGAATTGCTGTATATGATGGGAATTTTGGCTGCCAAACTTAATCCCTGATCCCTACAAATACTTTTCTCTTCTAAGACATGTTTGGCAGTAAGAGAAAGAAGAAATAACATTATGGCTGGTAAACGGATGTAAGACAATAGTTTTGTTGACAGACCTGAGTGTCTACATCTGCTTGTGACTATATAGGCACCTAAAACATTAAGTGAAAACGAGCATGCTACATGTTACCAAGTCAAATTAACTCAAAATTATTCAGGCTTCTTTATCAAATGCATTATCTATTCACATTGTTTTGAATTAATCACACATTATCTTGTAGCTTCAAGATTTAAATGGTGTGGTTGTATATTTTTAGAATAATATTATAGGGTAGGTGTGAGAGGTTGGATCTGGTCAGTTATAATATAAAACAGGTAGAATATTTAGGCCAGATATAGCTGGATTAAATGCTAAAGCATTAAGTAAAATGCACCACTAATATTTTACTTTCCATGCATAGCACATCCATAATTTTAGTTTGATTCCCAGAATGCCACAAGTCAAATAGATTGAGAAGCATTAATTTACAATATCCTCTGTTCAGAGTCGATTATGATAATCACCAACCATTGTATGTTGGGTCTCTGTAAGTTAGTGTTGACCATGCAACTGTATGTGTGTGTGCAGGCTTGGGCAAGACTTTATGAGAAGGGCTAGAAGTTGCACGTGCATGCGAGACTGCCCTCTACATGCTACTGATATTTATTTAAAAGATAAACCAAGAATTTTGGCCTGTAGCTTGACACCAGTGACATTGCAGGCATTACTGTAGGAATGTAAACATCTGGAAAAAATAGCAAAAGACATCTTTTCCAAACCCTCTAATAGTTCTATTAATCCACCATCCTAGATGAGGATTTTTCTAATGGCTCTAAAAAGATGCATAATGGTTAGTTTGGTGGGATTTGAATTCAGTGCATAGTGAGTTGAAACAAATATTACAAAGCATACTTCTGATGCTCTAATGACTCTACCCATTCACTTCCATAGTAATGGTACTGGAGTTGACTGAGCCAACTTATATGTGGTCTTATAATCAGAATTAGAACTGATGGCTGATAAGTTTCTTACTTAGACATTCAGGAATTATTTCAGAAACTAAGTCATGGGAATCAGAGTACAAAATTACACAGAAAGAGAGACTTACCATAATACTTAAGTTCAATGCAGTCTCCCTTCTTGAAGTCAGTGGAGAGAATGAATGTGCTGACCAATAATGGCATTACTCCAAGGGAGCTGGCAGCTACCCAGATCACGGCCAGGAAATAGGCAAGAAACAGCACCTGTAAATGAATACAGAAATGAATAGAAGCATTCATTGGAAAGTATACTCAAGTACAGATAATTACGGGCGTACAAAAAAGAAAAAGGCATCATCTTAATTTTAATTTGTATTCATTTACACACCAACATATATGTTTGTTTATTCACACACATACAAATATACTTACACTTGTAAAGATATATATTTGAACCATCAAACATGTACAAATACACACTTTAACCATCATACATATACAAATATACATTTGAACAATGACGCAGATACAAATATACATTTGTACAAATATACATACAAATATACAACATACAATACAAACCTGTTCAATCACACACGGACAAATATACATTTGTACAATTACACACATACAAATATACATTAGTACTCACATACAAATATACATTTGTACACTCACAACCATGCATTTGTATAATTACATACGTACATACCAACTTACATATAAATATACTTAGCTTAGAAAGAACAAATATGAGGTTATACAATAGTAGAATACAGACAGAAAACTCTTAATGATTAATTTACTAATTAAAAATTGATCATTTAAGATATTTAAAGACAGTTAAATGACCAACAGAGTGGGAGTATAGTATAGGAGAGGGGGAGAGAGAGGAAGGGAGAGAGAGGAAGAGAGAGAGAGAAAGGGAGAGAGGAGGGGAGAGAGAGGAAGGGAGAGAGAGAGAGAGGGATAGAGAGAAAGGGAGAGAGAGAGGAAGGGAGAGAGAGGAAGGGGAGAGAGAGGGAGGAAGGGGAGATAGGGAGGAAGGGGAGAGAGAGGAAGGGGGAGAGAGAGGAAGGGAGAGAGAGAGAGGAAGAGAGAGAGAGAGGAAGAGAGAGAGAGAGAGGAAGGGAGAGAGAGAGGAAGGAGAGAGAGAGGAAGGGAGAGAGAGAGGAAGGAAGAGAGAGAAAAGAAGGAAGAGAGAGAAAAGAAGGAAGAGAGAGAGAGAGGAAGGGAGAGAGAGAGAGGAAGAGAGAGAGAGAGGAAGAGAGAGAGAGAGAGGAAGGGAGAGAGAGAGGAAGGGAGAGAGAGAGAGGAAGGAAGAGAGAGAAAAGAAGAAGAGAGAGAGAGAGGAAGGGAGAGAGAGGAAGGGAGAGAGAGAGAGGTGGTTTTATATTAGGTGCTGAGAGGTTAAAGTACGAGGGAAATGTGAACAGGGTTTTTGTTGTAAAGGAGGTACATGGCTACATTGCATTATATAAAGGTGGGTGTGGACAATTGGGGTAGAACCCTGAATGAGAAATTTAAAAAATGGTGGTGATGAGATGTGGATGTACAAGAAGGTGAACAGAAGTTGCAAGAGTGTGTGCATGGAGAGTGAAAGATGGTTAGAGATGAGAACAGGGATGAATATAGCGAATGATGAATAAGGGCAGAGGAGTGGTCAAAGGTAAATAAGAATTGGAGGAAAAGAGAAGAGAAGAGATGATGATGACGGACAGTACAGAAAGTACATCAAAAGAATAATAATAATGCCCTGATGCACTACTGAAGGTGGAAATGCCCCGATGCCATACCAGACAGTGGAAATGCCCCCGATGCCATACCAGACAGTGGAAATGCCCCTGATGCTGTACCAGACAGTGCAAATGCCCCCGATGCTATACCAGACAGTGCAAATGCCCCTGATGCCGTACCAGACAGTGCAAATGCCCCTGATGCCGTACCAGACAGTGCAAATGCCCCTGATGCCGTACCAGACAGTGCAAATGCCCCTGATGCCATACCAGACAGTGCAAATGCCCCTGATGCCATACCAGATAGTGCAAATGCTCCTGATGCTATACCAGACAGTGCAAATGCTCCTGATGCCGTACCAGACAGTGCAAATGCCTCTGATGCCGTACCAGACAGTGCAAATGCCTCTGATGCCGTACCAGACAGTGCAAATGCCCCTGATGCCGTACCAGACAGTGCAAATGCCTCTGATGCCGTACCAGACAGTGCAAATGCCCCTGATGCCGTACCAGACAGTGCAAATGCCTCTGATGCCGTACCAGATAGTGCAAATGCCCCTGATGCTGTACCAGACAGTGCAAATGCCCCTGATGCCGTACCAGACAGTGCAAATGCCCCCGATGCCGTACCAGACAGTGCAAATGCCCCTGATGCCGTACCAGACAGTGGAAATGCCCTGATGCAGTACCAGACAGTGGAAATGTCTCAATGACGTACCAGACAGTGGAAATGTCTCAATGACGTACCAGACAGTGGAAATGCCCCAATGACATACCAGACAGTGGATATGCCCTGATGCAGTACCTGACAGTGGATATACCCTGATGCACTACCAGACAGTGGCTCACATGGCTTCTGTTCTTAACTGACTGGAAGTGTTATCATGTACATTGTTTTGTCTTGGTATAAAAGATGGGCTACAACAAATATTCTGCTCAATATCACATATTATGCTTTAGTTTAGCCTTGATGGTTGCATATCAAAGCAGCCTTCTCTCTTGCACACTACATTTGATTCACCTTATGCTCAACTTTTCTCACTCTACTTGTACTTCAGTATTCATCCACACTGATGTTGCATGTCCTGCAGAGGATGCTAGCTTCATTTCTTTTGAGCCTTTATTAGTCTTCTGCATGCAAGACCCATGCCTCACTACCATGTAAGCATTAAATTTCACTCATAAGCATCATACGCTGTCTTTCATTCTAAGAGAGAAAACTTTTCAATAACAACATAGGTAATAGCTCTCTGAATTTTCTCTCGTCTGTTCTTATTCTAGCAACTATACTTTCAGATCATTCTTCCTCAGTGCTAATTAGGTCACACTTGTAACAAAAGCTGTCTACTACTACCAAGAATCCAGTTGGGCATTTGAGAAAATTCATTTTCTGTGTGTCATTAGAGTTTATTGTACATGCACATCTGCCATGTACAAAGTCTACTTCCTCTGTTAACCTGTTTGTGATACTGCTGCACCTGTATAGTTACATATATATATGCAAGCATATATGTGTTTCATGAAATATTTGATGGAGTCAATTGACAGTTATTAAACATGAAACCATTGTCATCCATGAAGATGATCAGCTTCTCATGTACTGCTACACAAACATAGAACCCCACCCAAGTGCACTACAATATAGACCAAATCCCTGCATCCCAACCCTAACTCTTAGCTTTCATTTGCAGTACATTCTTTTCACTTGTTTATTTAACTACAAATGATATTTAATACACACATTTTTTGTGAGGAAATTCTAGCTTTGCTCATTAACGAATGAGTTAATTTGATATTCAAGTCTAGAAAAATTAATAAAATAAATTTAAAAAATAGCAATATCAATTTAGTATACATTTACTCTCAAATTATATTGCTTAAATTATACATACACACACAGATACAAACAAATATAAACATACACATATATAAATATCTATCTATGCATACATGTATATGTACATGCATGCACACACACACACACACACACACACATGTATATTCAAACACATATGCACACATGTACATCCATACTACAACCATTTAATATATAAATTTTGAAGAAAGAGGTAGAACAGACATGAGAGAGAGGGAGGGAGGGAGATTATATATATACAGGCAGGCAGGCAGACAGGCAGACAGACAGACAGAGTCAGACAGACAGACAGACAGACAGACAGACAGACAGACAGACAGACAGACAGATAAATAGACAGACAGACAGACAGACAGACAGACAGACAGACAGACAGACAGACAGATAGACAGATAGACAGACAGACAGACAGATAGATAGACAGATAGACAGACAGAGAAACAGACAGACAGACAGACAGACAGACAGATAGATAGATAGAGTGGTACAGAGTGGTACAGAGTGCAATGTTAGTAGCTGCAGTATAAAGGAGTGCATGTGAAGCAGTAAGAAATATGAGGAATGGAGTGTGGTAGTGGCAAATAGGAGGTGATGGTGGTGAGTAGTGGTAGGAGCTACAATGGGGGGGGGGAATAGTGCAGTTAGTGACAACAGTGGTAGTAGCAGTAGTGTTGTTGTTGTTGGTGCAGGTGTTGGTAATTGTGGTGACAGTAATAGTAGTAGTAGTGATAGTGATGGTAGTAGTAGCAGTAGTAGTAGTAGTAGCAGCAGCAGTGCAATGAAGTGAGTAAAAGCTAAAGAATTCAGTGAAATAGTCAAAGTAGGTTAGAGAACAACTGTGTTCCAGTAAATTCCTTGCAAGAAGAGATTTATTTGACTTCAGAATCAATATTTCAGCTTTTCTTCTTCCTCCTCCTCCATTTGCAACTCTCTCTCTCTCTCCACCCCCTCTCTCTCTCTCTCTTTCCCCCCTCTCTCTCTCATCCATTCTTATCATTTCTCCCCTTACTCCCACTCATTCTCAATCACTCTTCTCACCACAATCCACATTAATACAGGAAGGCTCAGTCTGTTACATTTATTATCAACCTCTCCATCTTATTCTCTTTCTTTCCTCATTCTTTCTTTCCTTCTCTAACAACCCTCCCTCTCTTTCTTCTTACTTTTCTTATACCCCACTCCACCTCCCTTCCTGCTCATTCTCTTTCCCTTCACCCCTCTCACATGCATTCACCCCTCTCACATGCATTCACCCCTCTCTCTCCTCCTCCTCCTCCTTTTGTCTATTCCTCTCATTTTATTCTTCACCCCCCCCCCGGCATATTCATTCCTTCGTTTTTTCCTTTTCTCTCTCTCTCATAGTATTTTAAGGTGTGTGTGTGTGTATTTTCCAACACAGTGGTACACCATATACACAAGCACCTGTGCATACACACAATCAAGCACTCATGCATACATTTACATTCATATTAACAAACATGCATACACACACATGTATACAAGTATATACACATGTTCGCAAAAAATATTCCCATATAAGTCTACTTAGATATAAGCATATTAACATACAAATAGGTATAAAGCACTGGTGCATATACAAAACCCATTAAATAAATACATAGGTCATCATTAAGATCATCCTTTTTATATCCATTTTCCCATGCTTGCAAGGGCAAGAGCATGCCTGTCAATATTGAAGTTTGTGATTCCCAGCATTTGACAGAAGGAAAGGCAATGGTTGCAAGCAGGCGCCATAGTAAAATCTCAGATTAAAACATGATACACACACACACAGACACACACACTCCTTTCTTCTGTAGGCACAAGGTCTGAAAATTCGAGGGAGAGGATTGGTTGATCATATCAACCTTGGTGTTCAACAGGGTACTTATTTTCCAACACAGTGACGCACCATATACACAAGCACCTGTGCATACATACATTCAAGCACTAATGCTACCACTGCTTGACAACTGGTGTTGGTGAGTTTACATCCTTGTAACTTAAACAGTTTGGCAAGAAAGACCATAGGCGCAGGAGTGGCTGTGTGGTAAGTAGCTTGTTTACCAACCACATGGTTCCGGGTTCAGTCCCACTGCGTGGAACCTTGGGCAAGTGTCTTCTACTATAGCCTCGGGCCGACCAAATCCTTGTGAGTGGATTTGGTAGATGGAAACTGAAAGAAGCCCGTCGTATATATATATATATATTATATATGTGTGTGTGTGTGTGTGTGTGTGTGTGCTTGTGTGTCTGTGTTTGTCCCCCTAGCATTGCTTGACAACCGATGCTGGTGTGTTTATGTCCCCGTTACTTAGCGGTTCGGCAAAAGAGACCGATAGAATAAGTACTGGGCTTACAAAGAATAAGTCCCGGGGTCGAGTTGCTCGATTAAAGGCGGTGCTCCAGCATAGCCGCAGTCAAATGACTGAAACAAGTAAAAGAGTAAAAGAGAGAGAGAGAATAAGTACTAGGCTTTAAAAAACAAGTCCTAGTGTTGATTTGTACAACTAAAACTCAATGTGGTGCCCCAGCATGGTCGCTGTCAAATGACTGAAACAAGTAAAAGATATATATATATATATATACACACACATAGATACAGCATGGCTGAGATAGGTCCAGGCAAGGCTATGTGGTCAAGAAATCTGTTTAACAACAATGTGGTTTGGGGATTGATTCCATTGTGTGGAACTTTGGAAGTGTCTTCTACTATAACATCAGACAAATAATGTCTTGTTGTACCTGTATTTCAAGGAGCCAGTCTTGTCACATTCTGTGTTGTTGAATCTCCCTAACAACTACGTTAAGGGTATGCATGTCTGTGGAGTACTCAGCCACTTGCATGTTAATTTCACAAGCAGGCTGCTCCATTGATCAAATAAACTGGAACATATTGTCATAGCTGATGAAGTCCCAGTGTATATAACAAATAAGCTTGAACTACTTTTCAACCTGCTCAATTATGCCACAGGAAAAGAGTAATGAGATCTCCAAGAGGTTTGAGCAAGAGGTGTAGAGAAACCATGGTATAGCAGGAGGATGAAACTCAGCCAATGAGGAGCCTGGAATAAGTCAATATACAGTACCAGAACACCTCTTTGTTGGATCTCTGATAAACTGTCATCCAGTGTAAAAAATTTCTAGTCCAAGCTGTCTAGAACATGTTACCAAGTCTGACAAATCTTCACACATGGGGTAGGAGTGAAGCACCTTCCTGTTCCTTGTGTACTGTAATAGGGTCCCTTCAACAGCTTCACAGCAGCTAATCCAGGGCTTTGACTGATGGTGACTACTGATGGTAACAAGATCAGATGCTCAAGATGTCATAGAGAGAGGTGGTATCAAGAGCTATTCAGTCCAGTAAACATCATGACAGGAAGGAGGCCATCACTTTTCTCAAAGCTGCAGAGAAACCTACTTCACTGAAACATCAATGACTATGCCTCCTTTCCTTAGCCTGAGATTGGCAGCTGAGTGTGGGGCTCATGGAACATTTATTTACCTCAGAGCATATGATACTAACAACACTCCCCTGTCAGATATGGTGGTCATCTCAAATTTCTTGAACTAGTTAATCATGAGGGAAATGACTATGCCATGAGAAGTGCACATAGAGGAAGCTCATGAAAGAAAGCTTGCCAAAAATCAGGAGCTGGTAGGGGAGTGTAGAAGTCAAGACTGTTGAGATTTTGTTGGGGAAAGATCTAATTGGGTTTGGTGTTACTGGTGCAGCAAAGACAAGAGCCATACATTGCATCAGCAAAACTGCAGAGGAGGCCACCAAAGGGGTCTGGATTAAAAGAAGCAGACTGTTACTTTGTTGCTATGGGGATGAAAGCTGGGGCAACTGGGTGAGAGATGTCTGATGTTGAAAACCCCAGATCCTCTAAGATCCCAGAATCATCACTGATGATTCAATCCAGGCTATTAGGGAGGTCTATGTTAGAGCTATTTAAGATAAATGAATATATATATATATAAAATATATGTACATACATGCACATATTTAGTATGTATTTAATATAAATTTAATTATATATATATATAATTATATATATAATGTAGTGTAATATATGACAAAGCATAATATATATGCATGTAAAGTAATATATATATATAATGTATGCATGCATTAGATATATATTACACAATAGATATAGTGTGTGTGTGTATACACACACATATACACATATATTAAATATATTGCATAACATACATGCTCTCCCTCACTCTCATACATAAGTGTGTAGGTGTGTGTGTGTGTGTGTGTATGCCGATTAATGTGTGGAGACCAAATACGATGTAAATGTAACACTTATTGAACAGCTATCTATTAAATAAAGAAATAAAGTAACCAGGAGAAAGAGAATGAGGAAGAATAACAGAAAAACCCCATGAGAAGAGTAAATTGAATGAAAGAAAGAAAGAAAGAAAGAAAAGCAAAGGCTGAAATGAGAAAGGATGCACAATACACATACAGACAGACAAAAATTAAAATATATATATATATATATTTATGTAAAAACATAATGGAATTCCAAATGTAACAGTTCCATAGAGCCTCTACCATTCTTACTTTATTCCATAAAGCTATTTTCCTTCCAACCCTGTACCCTATTTATCTATCATTATATGTATTAAATTGTTCTTGTTACTCTTTGTATTGCTGTTTGTTGTGGTTGTTGTTGTTGTTGGAACTGTTTTTTGTTACCACTGCTATGATCATCATTGTCATCATCATCATCGTCATCATCATCATTGTGGCCATTATTGTTATTTTTGTTATTTATATTTTTTTTTTAGTTTGTCTAAATGAATTCATTTCATACAATTGACTTTCTATGAAGTGCAGAGAGAGAGAGGTGGAGTGGAGATACAGAATGATACTGAAGAGAGATTTAAATATCTATATATTAGAGGCAACACTTGATTATGAAGATGATGACGATTATGTGGACGTGTGTGTGAGAGGAGGAAACAGGAGATAATATTATGATGAGGTTAATGGTAGCAATTATGTGAATGGAGGTAGTGGTGGTGGTGGTGGTAAGGGATTTTGATGGTGAAAGCAATAAGGGATGATACTTGCAATGATGGTAGTGGTGGTGGTGGCAGTGCTTGTAATAGCAAATGGCAATGATGAAAATGATGGTGATAATGGTGATGTAGAAGGCTGTGAGAATAATGATGATGGTGATGGTAGTGAAATCAATGATGGTTGTGGTGATGAAGAGTAGAATAATGGCAGAAGTGCTGGTGGTAGAGGCATTGGCAGTGTTGTTTGTGTTGTTGTCAGTAGTGGTATTGTTGTTGTTGATGGTGGAGTGTTGATGGCAATGGTATTATTGGTGATGGTGATGTTAGTGTTAATGGTGTTGGTGGTATTGTTAGTGGTGATGTTGGTGGTAGTAGTGTTGTTGTGGTGATGGTAGTGTTGGTGTTGTTGTTGTTAGTGTTGGTGGTATTGTTAGTGGTGATGATAGTGGTAGTAGTGTTGTTGTTGTTAATGGTGGCAGAGGTGGTGATGCTGATGGTAGTGTTGGCAGTATTGATGTTGTTGTTGTTAGTGGTAGCGATGCTAGTGAAGGTGATGATGTTAGTGTTGGTGGTATTGTTAGTGGTAGTAGTTAGTGATGGTGTCTGTTGATGGTGGTGGTGGTGTTAGCAGAGGTGATGATGGAGGCAGTGATGGACAGTGTCAACAATGATGATTGTGGTACTCTTGGCAATTGTGCTACTATTTCTTATTTCTTAATTGCCCACAAGGGGCAAAAAATAGAGGAAACAAACAAGGACAGACAAAGGGAAGAAGTCGATTATATCGACCCCAGTGCATAACTGGCACTTAATTTATCAACCTCGAAAGGATGAAAGGCAAAGTCGACCTCGGCGGAATTTGAACTCAGAACATAATGGCAGATGAAATACCGCAAATCATTTCGCCGAGCACGCTAACGTTTCTGCCAACTCACCACCTTAATTGTGGTACTATTTCTTTCAGATAGAGTGCTCATATAGAGGCTCCCCACAATTCATGCACAACAGTATTAAACAGAAAAGGATTTTATTTTCCTTTTGGTTGGGAAGTCAGATTCAGACAATATTCCCAGTATATCTGGTATCAATTTGCACCAAATCAATTGGCCCAACAGGAACAGCCGAAACGACCAGCCAACCATGCCAGCATGGGAAACAGATGTCAAACACTAATGATGAAGATCACAATTATGATGATGCAGGCACAGATGTGGTTGTGTAGTTGGAAGTTTGCTCCTAAACACATTGTTCCAGGTTCAGTCCCACTGTGTGGCACCTTGAGCAAGTGTCTTCTACTACAGCTTTGAGCTGACCAAAGCCTTGTGAATGGATTTGGTAGATAGAAACTGAAGGAAGCTCACTGTGTGCATATATACATGTGTGTGTGTGTTTTCCACACTGCTGTAGGTGTGTTTACATCCCTGTAATGTAGCAGTTTAGCAAAAGAGACTGATAAAATAAATACCAGTCTTTACAAAAACTAATAAAGTACAGGGGTTGATTCATTCAACTAAAATTCCACAAGGCGGCTCCAGCATGGTCGCAGTCTGATGACTGAAAGAAGTAAAAGATAAAATATATATTAAGCCAACTTCCATACAGTTTCTGTCTATAAAATCCCACTCACAAGATATTAGTCAGGCCTAGGTTATAATAGAAGACATTTACCCAAGGTGTCATGCAGTGAGATTGAACCCAGAGTCATGTTATTGGGAAGGAAACTTCTTAACCACATAGCCATGACAAACTATTTAACTTGTGAGATTGGTAGCATTATCATCATTCAAGGTCTGTTCTCTGTGCTGGTATAGGTTGGATGGTTTGGGAGGAGCTGGCCAGCTGAAGAGCTGCCTGGGATCCTTGTCTGTTTTGAAATGGTTTCTATGGCTGGATGCCCTTCCTAATGCTAACCACTCTACAGAGTGTTCAGGGTGCTTTTACATAGCACTGGGATGGGTGATTTTATGTGGGATCAGCACCTGCAAGCCTGCAAATTTAGGGTCGTTCAGCTGAAGAGGGGCAACTGGTAGCATGACTTCAAACTTATAACTGACAGTCCAGTTGATTAAAAAGAAATAATTAGGCAAGTATTAAAATGTAATTAAGTTAACTTACAAAGACATTGAGTCCTCTGGCGCACATGTTCTTCTTGGATGTATTGAACACATATCGATTAGTGGGATCAGATGAGAGGTGAGCAATGACAAGAAACAGTGTTCCCAGCACAAACATGATGACCACAACACCAATAACTGTGAACTCCATGAACCACCAACTGAAAATAGAAAAAATAACAAATATTAGATATCATTTAAAATATATATGTATGTGTGTGTGTATATATATATATATATATATATATCATTTAACATCTGCCTTACATGCTGGCATGGGTGGGTGTATATACATATATATATAAATAAAGGTGAGCTGATGGAATTGTTAGCATGCTGGGCAAAATTCTCAGTGGCATTTTGGCCATCATTAGGTTTTCTGAGTTAAAATTCTACTGAGGTTGACTTTCTCTTTCATCTTTGCTGTACCAGTTGAGCAATGGGGTTGATGTAATTGGCTTGCTCATTTCCCCAAAAGTGCTGGTCTTGTGCCAAAATTGGAAGCCAATACGTGTGTGTGTGTGTGTTTGTGTGTACAGGCACACACTATATAATATCATACACATGTTAGTTTAAAATCTGTATGTTCTTTAGATTTTGAAAAAAATAATCCATTGTATCTTAGAATGCTATTGAGCATTAAATAAAAGCCCTTTTGCCTAAATCACTTCCAGAATATTTCTGGTCTCGGAAACCTCAAAACAGAATTTTGTTCCTTATTTTATCAATGCAGGTAAGTAAATTCTCTCAACTGGCATAAATGAAATAAGATAAAACATGCACGCACAGTCAAATGCATTTGAAACTCAAACATATAGACAAGCGTTATCACATATACAGACAAAACAGATGAAAACAGACATACATATAAATGAAAAAAAAAAGACATGTGAAATACATGATATCTGTCTGTCCGTTTATATGAAATGATAACTTCTATGTTTTTAAAACAATTGTTATCAGTCGCGTTCACCTAAAAAAGCATCCTTAAGTGCTAACAAAAAGCAGTTTTCACTATATAAGTATAATATACATATCATCATCATCGTTTAGCATCCACTTTCCATGCTAGCATGGGTTGGATTAACTAGCATCGGTTTGTACAAAGTATGAGCATCTAGTTGTTTGGTCAAGTGGACGAGCTTCTTGTTGAAGTGACATGCAAAGTGGTTGAGTATTTCATAGCACACATGTACCTTTAACATAATTCTCAAGCACAATCTATATGGCACAGTGTGATAAGGCTAGACCTTAATAACATTCTTAAAATTTTATTTGCATTTTAATGACCCATTATAAAATTAGATAACACACACAGCCACACACGTACACACTTATCAACAAATAGTTTACATCGTTTACTTTAGTCATGAAGTCTGAGATTTGATTTTGCTGCTTTGTATCTTGAATAAATATTTTGGACAGAATCAGTGTAGAAGCCCCGTTGGATAGACTCATCATCATCATCATCATCACGCTAAACGATGATGATGATGATGATGATGATGATGATGATGATGATGATGATGATGATGATGATGAGTCTATCCAATGGGGCTTCTACACTGATTCTGTCCAAAATATTTATTCAAGATACAAAGCAGCAAAATCAAATCTCAGACTTCATGACTAAAGTAAACGATGTAAACTATTTGTTGATAAGTGTGTACGTGTGTGGCTGTGTGTGTTATCTAATTTTATAGTGGGTCATTAAAATGCAAATAAAATTTTAAGAATGTTAAAAAAATGTATATCTGTTACAAATGATATAAACAGTGCATCTAGAATTAGATATTTATGCAGGATTATCATGATTTTTTTGTAATCAATTACTCAATGAATCATTATGTCCTGGGCAATGCTAACTATCTTAATTATATATATATAAAATATAAATTAAGGATAAAACCACTCTTATGCAACTCAAACAGTGATAGACATAAACCAAAACATAAATAACAAATAAAATATATTTTTATAAAACATATAACTAGATAACATATATAACATATAACTTGAGTTGAATTATAGTGGTTTTATCTCTAATTTATATATTTATATTGTGAAATTTGATTTAATACTAAATTGAAATTTTCCCTGTAAGTTTGGAGTTATACTCCCTATTATTATTATTATTATTATTATTATATATATATATATATTATTTTGGTCAAGTGAACAGGGGGAATAATAAATTTTAGTTTGGTTTAGTCCCATAGACCTGTACATACAAACACACTCATACACAGAGTATTGATGGTACAACTATGTTCTACTTTCTGTTCATTTCTTTGATCTGCTAAATGTCTATGTATGCCACTTTAAAGCAGACTGGTCAGAGACATCTACAATAGTGAAGCATACAAAAGACAGTCTGGATACTGACATAGCTAGCAAAAGGTCAGCAAGTCACAGGAGAATCAGCTAAGTGAACTAAGTCATTTTTATCCTAGTGGCTGAGTAATTAAGAAGTTTGTTTCTTAACCATGTAACCACAAGGTTTCAAGTTTAGTCCCACAGCAAGACATCTTGGGCTAGTAAGTGTTGTCTACTAGAGCGCTGGGCCAATCGAAACCTTGTCAGTGGATTTGGTAGATGGAGACTGAAAAACCTCATTGTATGTGCATGAGTGCCTGATTGAGTGAATTATTGTGAGTATGTAGTGTGTGTGTTGTGGGTGTGCGTGGTGTGGGTGCACACGTTGTGGGCACATGTTGTGTGCATGTGGGTGTGTTTGCCATGGGTGTGTGTGTGTTTGCTGTGGGTATGTGTGGGTGTGCTTGTTGTTGGTGTGCTTGTTGTGGAAGTGTGTGCTTGTTGTGGACGAGTGTGCACTTGTTGTGGACGTGTGCGCTTGCTGTGGATGTGTGCGCTTGCTGTGGACGTGTGCGCTTGCTGTGGACGTGTGCGCTTGCTGTGGACGTGTGCGCTTGCTGTGGACGTGTGCGCTTGCTGTGGACGTGTGCGCTTGTTGTGGACGTGTGCGCTTGTTGTGGACGTGTGCGCTTGTTGTGGACGTGTGCGCTTGTTGTGGACGTGTGCGCTTGTTGTGGACGTGTGCGCTTGTTGTGGACGTGTGCGCTTGTTGTGGACGTGTGCGCTTGTTGTGGACGTGTGCGCTTGTTGTGGACGTGTGCGCTTGTTGTGGACGTGTGCGCTTGTTGTGGACGTGTGCGCTTGTTGTGGGTGGGTGTGTGTGCTTGTTGTGGGTGTGGATGTGCTTGGTGTGGGTGTGGATGTGCTTGGTGTGGGTGTGTATGTGTTTGGTGTAGGTGTGTGTTTGGTGTGGGTGTGGATGTGTTTGGTGTGGGTGTGTTTGCTGTGTGTGTTCTTGTCTTGACATTGTAGGTTAGTCTGAGTGTCACTGTCATACAAGCTATGTCAATCATTTCCAGTATTCTGTAAAATCATGTCTGGCCACGAGAAGTATAACCGTGCTTGGAGACAGATATGTGTTGACAACAAAAGCTGCATCCAACCATAGAAAATCTACCTCAATAAACTCCAACCGACCCATGCAGGGATGAAAAAGTGGATATTAAAATAATGATAATTATATCTCATAGGTCCAGCTAGACATCAAACAACCAACCCATCACTGCTACCATCTATTCACTTCCAGCTATCACCATTATGATGAAAAGTAGAACAGGGGAGAATGTTGAAATGCTAGAGTGAAGTCTTGTAAAAGTATGTTGTGTACAAGAGATAAGATAGAAGGAAGCCCGCCCAGTCAGGTTCCTTATGGGCAAGAAACATAACCGCACATTCTTCAGGGGTTGGGGTTACATTACTGGAATAGGCACATTTTTGACAGAGAAATGAATACCTTATTTTCTGATATAGAAGAATATACAGCCAGAAAAATGGTAGGTTGACTTATACACCAAGGCAACTTTAGGGAACCAAATGTTCCATGTAAAATGTAGCAGGATTAGAAAAGATAGTGATGACGTGTTCATGTTTACATTGTATACTATGCTGACTTGTATGACAGGAAATATGATAAACTAATTGAAGTAGTGAGAATATGTAACAACAATTGAGCTTAAACAAAGAACAGTTGGGGAAAAGGAGATAGTATCACAACAGGTAATAAAGGAATTCTTTCTCTAAATAGAAAGTAGACTGTATGAACTAAAATGATACATGGTTATGGGTATTAAATGGAGAGAATGAAAAAAGCTGGAGAGAAATGAAACAAGCATACTCCACTGGTTATATAATGTTTGTGAATCTGAGCACTGGAGTACAAGTGAATGACAGAAAACAAAAGGCAAAGTAACTAGGTGTAAGAGCTGTAGTGTCCAAGATGGCATTGGCGTAGGCATGTGATGTATATGAAGGATAATAGTTGGGTTAAGTGATGTCAAATGATCCAAGTGCTTTGGATCCAAGAAGCTATGGAAAAAGAAAGTCCAAGAAAGGGATGGAAAAAAGTGGTGAAGGTTGACCACAGAATGCTGAATCTCATGAAGATGATAAAAAGTGAGTGCAAGAATTGGTAAGTTACTATACATACATACATACACAAATAATATATATTATGTATTACAGGTATGTTATGTAAAGAGAGAGAAAGGGAAGGTGAGGAGAGTTAGTGGTACTAGTGCACCAACATGGATACTAGAATTAGAAGAAATAACAGCTAAATTTCTACCAAATTTATTCTACCAAATGTATCCTGCTACATTTAAAAACGAAAGTACACACTGCAAAAAGTAACTACAGATAGACTGTTTGAATATAAAAGATGATCATGGTTCAAATGCTTTTGATTGTAAGTCAGCTGGATTGAGGTTAACCTGGGGTTAAACAATAGTTTGGAAAACCTTTACATGATCATTTCACTTATTGAAAAGAGTCTTCAAATTTCTTTCAAATCACATACCATTTTGAAAAAGGAAGGACACATTACAAAGATATACTTTGACACACATTGCTCACATTTTTCCTTAGACATTGACTTGAAGATGCTTAGACTTGGCATTGACTACAATAATCTCACTAGTCTCACAGGGGTAGAGAGAGAAACAGAAACAGGACTGCAAAGGTCATGGGTACTGCTTCGCCTCTGTTGACTAACATGTAAAAGAAAAGGTCAACTTTGACAGAGCTACTTAATTTTATTATTATTATTGTTATTATTAATATTATTATTATTATTATTATTACCAGTCAAGTACTGGGGTTAATCTAATTGACTATATCCCCTTCTCTCAAAATTGTTGGCCTTGTGCCTAAATTAGATTATTGTTATTATTATTATTATTATTTATGCAGTGAGCTGGCAGAATTGTTAGCATGCCAGGGGCGGGGGATGCTAAGTGGTATTTCATCAATCTTCATATTCTGAGTTCAAATTTCACCAAGATTGACTTTGCCTTTTATCTTTTCGTGGTCGATAGAATATGTATCAATTAATTACTGGGGATTGATGTTATCAAATTACTCCCACCACTAAAATTGTTGGCCTAGTGCCGAAATTTGAAACCATTATTATTATTAAGAGGTGTCAAGCTGGCAGAATTGTTAGCATGCCAGGCGAAATGCCTAGTGGCATTTCATCTGCTGCTATGTTCTGAGTTCAAATTTCGCCAAAGTCGACTTTGCCTTTCATTCTTTTGGGATCGATAAATCAAGTACTAGTTGAGTACTAGGGAAGATGTGATCGACTGTTCCCCTCCCCACACAATTCAGACCTTGTGCCTATAGTAGAAAGGATTTAAAAAGGTGGCCAGCTGGCAGAATCATTAGCGTGCAGGGTGAAATGCTTAACAGTATTTCATCCACCTTGACATTCTGAGTTCAAATTCCACTGAGGTTGACTGCCTTTCATCCTTTTGGGGTTGATAAATTAAGAACCAGTGAAACACTGGGGTTGATGTAATCGACTATCTCCCTCCCCTAAAATTTCAGGCCTTGTGCCAATAGTAGAAAAGATTATTATTATTATTATGGCATCAAACTGGTGAAATTGTCAATATGTTGGACAAAAGGCTTTGTATCTTTTCTTCCAGCTCTTTATGCTCGGAGTTCAAATTCCACAAAGTTCAATAAAATAAAGTCTCATAGGCACAGGAATGGCTGTGTGGTAAGTAGCTTGCTTACCAACCACATGGTTCCAGGTTCAGTCCCACTGCGTGGCACCTTGTCTTCTACTATAGCCTCAGGCCGACCAAAACCTTGTGAGTGGGTTTGGTAGACAGAAACTGAAAGAAACCCGTTGTATGTGTGTGTGTATATATATATATATATATATATATAATATATATATATATTATATATATATATATATATATGTGTGTGTGTGTGTGTGTATGTGTGTGTGTGTGTGTGTGTTTCTGTGTTTGTCCCCCCCCAATATCGCTTGAAAACCGATGCTGGTGTATTTATGTCCCAGTAACTTAGTGGTTCAGCAAAATAGACTGATAGAATAGGTACTAGGCTTACAAAGAATAAGTCCTGGGGTCGATTTGCTCGACTAAAGGTGGTGCTCCAGCATGGCCACAGTCAAAATGATTGAAAAGAGTTGTTGTGATTGACTCGCCCCCTCCCTCAAAATATCAGGCCTTGTGTTTATTTTAGAAAGGATTATTATTGTTAGTAGTAGCAGCAGCAATAGTAAACTGTAACTCCATACACATGAAGTTTTAGTTCCATTTTTCAATGCTCTGAACTTAAATTCTGCTGAGATTGACTGTTTCAGTTATGGTTATAGAAACAATTGATTTAAGTATCAGTTATTTACTGGAATATATTGTGACATCTATACATTTCATTATTAGCAGTATAGTAGCAGAAATGCAAGAATAACAGTCTGCAACAATGTCTTACTGTAAATTACCAAAGTAAGTACTAACGTACTAAAAAAGGTCAGCTTGATAATTTTAATTAATCAAGAAAATGCCAATGCCAAGGAGAAGAGGTAAAGATTGCTGGGAGGCAACTAGAAATAAAATAATTTTTTTTTTCTTTTGGAGGTTAAATGTGTCAATGCGCCAGTGACTCAAATTTTGAAAATGGGAAACATGGTGAAAATGTAGTGAGATGTTTTCTCTGATGTTTTCATTTAAAATCATTTTTAAAGCTAATAAAAAAACTGGGGTTACATTAATTAATTCCAATACTCTTCTTACACCAAAATGAGAAATTCTTTTATTCTTTTACTTGCTTCAGTTATTTGACTGTGGCCAAGCTTGGGCATCAGCTTGAAGAGTTTTAGTTGAACAAATCGCCTCAGAACTTGACTTTTGTTGTTTTTAAGCCTAGTACTTATTCTATTGGTCTTTTTACTGAGGTGTTAAGTTATGGGGATGTAAATACACCAACACCAGTTGTCAAGCAGTGATGGTGGGGACAAATAAAGACACACTATATATATATATATATGTATCATCATCATCATTTAACGTCCGCTTTCCATGCTAGCATGGGTTGGACGGTTCAACTGGGGTCTGGGGAGCCCGAAGGCTGCACCAGGCCAATCAAATCTGGCAGTGTTTCTACAGCTGGATGCCCTTTCTAACGCCAACCACTCCGAGAGTGTAGTGGGTGATTTTATGTGCCACCGACACAGGTGCCAGACAAGGCTGGCGAACGGCCACGCTCGGATGGTGTTTTTTTTGTATGTATGTATGTATGTATGTATGTATGTGTGTGTGTGTGTGTTATATATATATATGTGTGTGTGTATATATATACACACACACACACAATACTTCTTTCAGTTTCTGTCCACCAAATCCATTCACAAGGCTTTGATCAGCCTGAGATTATAGTAGGAGACATTACCCCAAAGGGCTACCCAGTGGGACTGAACCTGGAACCATGTGGCTGAGAAGCAAACTTCTCACCACACAACCATGCTTGTACTATTTGGGCAAAAAATTTTCACACTGTCAGACAAAAGGTCTTGTGGTATTTGTTCTAGTGCTAAACATACGGCATTCAATTCTCACCAAGCTTTCATTCCTCTGGGAAGCATGAAAAGAAAGTGCCAGTCAAGGACTGGAATTGATTTATTAGGCTAACTCTCTGAAAATTCCTGGCCTCATGTCTACATTAGAAAATTATTATTATGAGTATGGGGTAGGTGGTGAACTAGTAGAAATGTTAGCACATAGGTGCAGGAGTGGCTGTGTGGTAAGTAGCTTGCTTACCAACCACATGGTTGTGAGTTCAGTCCCACTGCATGGCATCTTGGGCAAGAGTCTTCTACTGTAGCCTCAGGCTAACCAAAGCCTTGTGAGTGGATTTAGTAGACAGAAACTGAAAGAAACCAGTCGTATATATTTATATATATGTTTATCCATCCCTCATCACTTGACAACTGATGTTGGTGTGTTTATGTACCTGTAATTTAGCAGTTCAGCAAAAGAGACCAATAAAGTACCAAGTTTACAAAGAATAAGTCCTGGGGGGGCGGGGTCGATGTGTTCAGCTAAAGGTGGTGCTCTACCATAGTCGCAGTCAAATGACTGAAACGAAAAAAAAAATTTTTTTTAATACCAAACAAAATGCTAAATGGTATTTCATCCATCTTTATGGTGTGACTTCAAATGCTGCTGAGATTCACTTTGCCTTTTCATCTTTTCAGGGTTCATAAAATGAGTACCAGTTGAGCAAGGGGAAAAGTTTATTTACATTGACTAGTAACTCATTTTATCAACTCCAAAAGGATGACAGGATAAGTTGACCTTGGCAAGATTTGAACTCAGAATGTAAAGAGTCGGAAGAAATGCTTCTCGGCACACCACTACTATTTACCCTTAAGCAGTCACAGTATTTCTGACTTTCACATTTATAGAACTTAATTTTGATAGCATTATATTCCCTGGGGGTCACAGGAACAGATGAGAATGACCCTTGACCTCTCAAATTTCTGGTACGGTTATATTGTTCAGTCTTTCTTAATGAGACAATATGTTGGTTTATAAATATATATTATATATATGTGTATTGGCATACACATCTGGCTTACCAATAGACATAATTGGCTTCCAGGCTAAGTTTTTTTTTTTTTTTTTTTTGTTTAAATAACCACATTAACCTATAAATATACAGATGGAAGAGCAAACGGACAGGGAATTGGAATGCACTGGAGACAAGAGCAGAAAGCTTTATGCATTATGTGTGTGTGTGTATGTATGTATATATATATATATATATATATATATATATATATATATATATAAATAGGAGTGTATGAAATGAAGTGGAAGACGAAGAAAGGAGGAGAGACTGGGTTGAGAGAGAAAGAGGGAGAGATGGAGAGAGAGATGAGTGCAGAGAAAAGGTAGTAGTAAACAGAATGAAACAGTTAAACTGCAAGATAACTGCTGATATCGGAATAGAACTGAGAGTTTACTAGGATCAACCAACATATGGAGAGAGAGAGAGAGAGAGAAGGGAAGAGATGGAGAAAGAGATAGAGGAAGCATTATATAGAAAGGAGGGAGGGAGAGAGAGATGTGAAGAGAAAGATAGAGAGAACTAAAAAGGGAGATGAAGAGAGATAGAAAGTGATAGAAAGAGCCAGAGAAATAGAGAGGGATAGACAGAGACATTGAGCACAAGCTGTAATATTAGAACCAGTTTGTTGTCCAGACATTTTTAAAGTCAACCTGTATCAATTATGGAAAGTATTGAAGTATAATTTTTCAAAAATAAAATAAAAATAGAATATTCAGTAAGTGTCCACATGCATGTATGTGTGTGTGCGTATATATATGTATGTATTTATGCATGTATGTGTGTGTGTGTGCATATGTATGTATGTATGGTGTGTATGCAAGTATGTATGGTGTGTATGCATATATGCATGTATGTATACATGTGCATATATGTATGTGTGCATGCTCATATATGTATGCCTGTATGCCTGCGCATATATGTGTGCATGTACACACATGTATGTGTGCATATATATGCATGTGTGCATGTGTATATATGTATGTGTTTGTGCATTTGCATATATGTATGTATTTGTGCATGTGCATATATGTATATATTTGTACATGTGCATATATGTATGTATTTGTACATGTGCATATATGTATGTATTTGTACATGTGCATATATGTATGTATTTGTACATGTGCATATATGTATGCATGTATGTGTGTGTGTGTGCATGTGTGAGTATGTGTAATAGCATATTTAACTGTTCTAAAAAGTGTGAACTAAGTGCAATGATTATAGAGATTAAATATAGTTAGCATTGTTGTCTGTTTTCAAGTATAAAATTTATGTCTGGAAACAGATTTGAAAGAAAATCTCAAAGTAATATATTGGTTATTGAACAGTTCCAAGTTTAATTCACATTAATTCATTTATTTCTATTTACTTTATGGAATTATGGAATAGCAAAGTATCTAATTTTGGTATTTCCAGTAATGCGGAATAATTAGAATACGAGGTACTGGAAGTATCATTAGTATTAGAGTATTCTGTTACTTGTTTCAGACATTTATCTGTGGCCATGCTGGGGCACCACTTTGAAGAATTTTTGTTGAACAAGTTGACCACAGGACTTATTGTTTTTAAGTCTAGTAATTAGTCTATCAGTCTCGTTTGCTGAACCACTAAGTTGCAGGGATATAAACACACCGAAACCAGTTGTCAAACCGTGGTGGGGGACAAAGTGACACAAAGACACACAGATATATACTTAGCAGCCTATCTTCCAGTAACTATCTTGGACTTCTTGTATCTCTTCATTCAGCAATCAAAAGTCCGAAAGAGATGGGTTCCTGTTTGGGGCCTGTGAAGCTTTACAATGCATGGAACCAAGTCAAACTGTTTTAAATAATATATATATATAGCTACACATGGCAGGTTTCTTTCAGTTTCCATCTACCAAATCCATCACAAGACTTTAGTCAATCTGAGGCCATGGTAGAAAACTTTCGCCCAAGGTACCACACAGTGGGATTGAACCTGGAACCATGAGATGGGAAGCAAACTTCTTACCACACAGCCATGCCTATAGACAATTTTTATTAAAGTGATGCTAAAATTGCAAGTGCTGGCATGATAATGTGCTAGCTCCAATATTTGATCCTCAGAAGAGGAGAGATTGGTAAAAAAGTCAAACTTGTTTTATCTTCAATTCAGTTTCCATGCCTATCCTCACTTTTGGTCATGAATGAAAGAGTATGACCACAAATACAAGCAATCAAAATGGGGTTCTTTTTTCCAAAGGATCTTTAGAATAATATTACTTGCCAGTGTGTGTAGCTCTGAGATTAGGGAGTCTTTTTTAGGATGTGCTATTACACCTCTGTATTGAAGGGTCACAACTTTGGTATTACAAGTGATAAAAATGTCGCAGGAAAGAATCGCAAGAGGGATATTTCAAGCAGAGTCAACTGGCAGAGAACTATGAGAAGACCGAAAATGAGATGGTTGGAATAATATACACCAATGATTCCCAACATGGAGTATAGATACCACTGCTTGGGCCTGGAAAAATTGTAGTGGGGAAATGGTGCTGTAGTCACCGGGCACAAAGGTCACATTAACCCTTTTGATACCAACCTGGCTGAAACCACCTTTGGCTCTGTAGTACAAATGTCTTGTTTTCATAAGTTTTGAATTAAAATCTTCCACCAAACCTTAGTCACAATTTATGTTCCTAACACTAACTTAATGATAACTAAGTTACTTTACTAAATTCTTATATTTAGAATTAATTGAAAGAAACACAGAGCATCTCAAAATAAATATGGTAATGAAAGGGTTAAAGTGATTCACTTTTTTTGTACCCAGTACTTTATAAAAGAGTTACAGCTAAATTCTTTTGCATTAATTAATTGTGATAAAATATTAAAAATAAAGTTTTCTTCCAGCCTCCAGTGGGACATACATTTTTCTAGAAAGTTATTGTGAGGCCTGAGGGAAAATGGGTTGGGAAACACAGATGTAGTCTCATTTGGTCATGCTTGGGAATTCAACTGTGCAAAGTCTAATGAGAATGTTTCTGACGAGACCCTATGGAGGAAGTACCTGAGGACTCTACCCCTACAATCCCCCAGGAATAGGGGGCAGAGAAGATGAATGGATTAGTAAAGTGACATTTAGTATATAGAAAAATGCCCATAATAGTTATGTAGCTAAACCTGAATTAAGCACTAGCGTGACATTTCAGATCCAGGATGGAATTTGTACATATTTTAACCTCAGATCGGACATGATTAAGCAGACCCATGTTCAAAAGTGTTTCATTCCAGTTGTTACCATTCCATCTTTTTAGGAGTACATCAATCTATATTTTCCAGTATGCTCTTTTTTTTTGTTCTTTGTTCTTATATAAGAGAGTAGTCTATGATTTGAGATAATTTAGATGTTATTTCTGGTTGGTTAAGTAAACACATAGTAGCTTCCTCACTGGTTTGTGAGATCCTTGATTTGGTTTATATACACCAAAACATACTCAGAGTCAATGATAGATCATTTAGCAAGTGCTGCAGACTAGAAGTTGACTCATGGTACACCAAAATGATAGTTCTTTAGTTTATTTAAGCTACTAAAGCCAAAGCCATGCTGAAGCAGTAACTAGTGCAACATTTAAGAAAAAAATTTTTTATATCAGGAGGTGCACATCAAAGTGCAACATCTAAAACACCTAAATTTAAGTGCAACATTGCATATCTACATCTAATAGCTTATAACAATTTGCACCTGAATATAGCATATGGCAATTTACATGTAGCTGCAGCATATTGCACATCAGCCTCTAACTGCAATATACTGCAAACCTGCATCTGAGTACAAAAAACTGCATACCTGTATGAAAGTGCAGCATATTGCACACCTGCATGTAAGTGTAACACAGTGTACTGTTGGTCAATATACAAGGCTGAACTGTTCAGTTGCACAAGAGTTTAAGATTAATAAGCAGAGTAAAAGAAATGGAATTCTTAAGACCAACTTTTAGAAATTAAAAAAAAAAAAGATGGTTATGATTTAACAACTAGGCAGATTTTAATCCTTTAGCAATCAGATTACTGTTAAAATGTAATGCTTATTTATTCACACCATTTCGAATTAATCATGCATTATCTTGTAGCTTTGAGATTTTGAGGATGTGACTATTTTTTTAGAAAGACATTGCCGAGTAGGTGTGAAAGGCAGGATCCGGTTGCTTTGAACATAAAGCAGGTAGAATATTTCGGTCTGATATGGCTGGTTTAAATACTAAAGGATTAAATATATCCAAGCCAGGTGCAGTCTTCTGGCTTGCCAGTTCCTGTCAAATGGTCTGACTTATGCTGGCATGGAAAACAGACATTAAATGATGATGATTATGATGATTTCTGTGATGGGATTGGAAGAAATTTTTAGAGCTTAGATATGATCCTTTATGTCCCGAATTCAAATTCTGTTGTTTAGCTTTGCTGTTTGTCCTTCCAAGATCAATAAACTACAATACCAATCAAGCACTGAAGGGATGGTGGAATCAATATAACCGACTTAACCTTATTCCCTCAAATTGAGACCTTTTGTCTATATTAGAAATAGTTATTATGAAGATAATAGTTTGAACCAATGATTCTCAATCAGAGCCCATATGACCCCTGGGTGTCCATGCAAGCAAAAAGTAAACTGCCCCCCCCCCCCCACAGTAGTATATTAAAGCTCCATGGAAACATTCTGCTTTAAATGTATTTATTAAATGAAACGGCTAGATTTCTTTCTCGACAGTTTCACCATAGTTCAACCCATAGAAGTTAATGTAAAAAACAAAATAAGAATTTTGAAAGAATTATCCATAAAACTATTTTTTAAACACTGAAAGGTTATGGAGACCCACCAGAATAGAATAGTGGTCAAAGGAGATCCATAGATAAAAAATGGTTGAGAACCATGAGTTTAGCCTGTTTAGTGGCTTAACCCTTTAGTGTTCACATTATTCTGCCAGAACTAATGCTTTTTTATACACATCGTTTTGAACTAATCATGCATTATCTTGTAGCTATGAGATTTTGATGAGGTAGCTGTTAATTTTTAAAACGATATTGTAGGGTTGGTGTGAGAGACCAGATCTGGCCAGTTTGAACATAAAACAGGCAGAATACTTTTGGCCGGATATGGCCGGTTTAAATGCTAAAGGGTTAAGGCAGCATGTGTCCGACTGACAAAGTACTAGCCCCGTCCATCAAACAAAATGTTGGATCCTTTCTGTTCTCTTTATTAATGAATAAAGGAAATAAAATTTGCATCCATATAATTCTTCTGTCTTTGCCATGGTGTTTGACAAGTTTAAAAATAATTTAAAACCTTTTAATTTTATAAAACATAGTTGCCGGTATAGCTGTGTGGTTAAGAAGCTTGTTTTGCAACAAGGTGGTTGTGGGTTCAGTCCCACCTCGTGGTACTTTGGGTGAGTGTCTTCTACTACAGCCATGGCTGACCAATGCCTTGTGAGTTAATTTGGTAGATGGAAACTGTGTGGAAACCTGTTGTGTGTGTGTGTGCCTTCACACCATTGCCTGACAACCAGTGTTGGTTTGTTTACATTCCTGTAAAGCAGTTTGGCAAAAGAAACCAACAAAATAGGTACCAAACTTAAAAAAAAACCCCAAAAAACAAGTACTAGGTTCAATTTGTTCACGTAAGTCTTTTAGAATTGACGCTGTCCAATGACTGAAACAAGTAAATAGATGTAAAACATGATACCAATTTGTTCACCTTTCGCAATCTTTATAGCTTCCTCCAAGAGAGGGCTGCCTCCCATGAGATACACTGGTTTAAGGGTTAAAGAGATTGCTGCAAGTTGTTTATAAATAAAGCTTACTAAGGTGAATCTTAGGACAATGGACATATTCTATAAAAAAGACATCCTATGACTATTAGAGACTGAACCATTCAAAATATTGAATAAATAAATAGTGTGCATATATATATATATATATATATATATATATATATATATATATATATATATATATATACACACACACACACACTCTGAAAATAACTTTTGTAGGTTGAAAAAAAAAAAATGTTTTTCTGATAGCTAGTGGTAGCATTCATATATTTTGGTGGTCACATCTGTTTTTTCCCATGACTTTTCCCAACTTTTATACATCCTGGTTACAGCTATTAATCTTAGCTTTGAACAAAGTATGTATGCTGTCATTCACAGTTTCCTCATCCCTCATCTCTCTCTCTCTCTATATATATATATATGTATGTATACACACACACATACACACATCTATCTATATAAGGTCACATGTGATATACTAGGAATCACAGGCAAATTATCTATAAACTAAGAGAGAAACAGGGTGAAAAGGATAGAAAACAGATTCCTTTTTAAATACAAGACCCTTTGTAAGTATGCTTAGTGTCTCAAACTGACAATTTCAGTACCCCACCCTCAACAAGGCTTTATAAAATTATTTAACCCTTGTCACCACTTCCTTAATGATTTCTGATTTAAGTACAAGTCCAGCAATTTTGAAGAGAGGGACTAGTTGATACTTATTTCTTTATTACCCACAAGGGGCTAAACATAGAGGGGACAAACATGGATAGACATAGGTATTAAGTCGATTATATCGATCCCAGTGCTTAACTGGTACTTAATTTATCGACCCCGAAAGGATGAAAGGCATAGTCGACCTCGGTGGAATTTGAACTCACAACGTAATGGCAGCCGAAATACCGCTAAGCATTTCGCCCGACGTGCTAACGATTCTGCTAGCTCGCCGCCTAGTTGATACCATGGACCTGAATACTTGACTGGTACTTTATTTCATTGATGCCAAAAATATGAAAAGCCAAGTTGATCTTCATAGGATTGTAACTCAGAAAGTAAAGAGCAGGAAGAAAATCCACATGGCATTTTATTAATTAGAAACCAATGAGTGTTTGTATTTTTATAATATTTCTTTATTATGATACAGGACAAGATTGAAATTGTTAACCTTTTAGCATTCAGATTACTCAGTCAAATGTAAAGCTTATTTATTTACATTTTTTTGAATTAATCCTGCATTATCTCATAGCTTGGCAATTTTGAAGATATAACAATTGTATATTTTTAGAGTAATACTCTTGGGTAGGTATGAGAGACTGAATCTGGATGGTTTTAACATAAAACAGGTACAATATTTGGGCCAGATATGGCCAGTTTAAATGCTAAAGGGTTAAAACCATATTTTATTAAGTAAGGCAAATTCTGTCCCTTTAAGGTAACACTCCAGAAAAATCATCTGGCTAATTGATAATACTTCATTCACCTATATACTGCAACTGTCACAACAGATATCATTGCTTTGGTGTCAATATATTATTTTTACATGATTTTGTGGAGGAATTGTAGTACCATGACCCTTTTTAGGGGCTTCTAAAATTGGTGGGAGGAAAGGAGAATGTTACCCTTAGTGAAATCACCTAGTCTGAATGCATGCAACAAAATAAATACTACTAAAGGGCTGTGTAGTGGTGATATTAATCTAGGTGGCAGACTGAATATAAATGGCCTTGATTCCTCTGAATTAGTAAGTTGCATACTTGCTCCATCCAGGAAATACTTGCTGTATCTATCTTGTCTCTTATACCATGTCACCCTTCTAGCTTAAGCCTCACTCTAACAACAAAACCCAATCCTTCCCACCCAGGTCATCAACACTGTATAATATTCCTTCTCTATTCATGTTGACTTGCAGCTAATTAAAGGAGCCTCAACTGTTTTAGAAATAGCAGCTAGATTAACTTCAAATCATATCATAACATCTGAAATAAGACCTACAGGATATTGTAGTCTGAAAGTAAACTACAATTGTGACCCAAAAGTGAATATGACTTGGTAATATGTACCATGCTTACACTAATTGTTTTAGGTGCCTATTTCTGTGAATAAACATAGAAACCATCTTGCCCTCCTCACCCTTGAACTAGCAGAATATTCAGAAAGTGAGAGGGAGCTGCACAGCACTGGGCAGGTACTCATTACAGCTGAGTGGCCTGGAGCATCATTAAATGCCCTAGTCAAGGGCACAACATGATACCTGCTCTAGGAATTGAACTTAAGGCTTTATAACCACGAACCTCATAAATCTAAACCAGTGGCCCCTAAACTTTTTCAAGATGCTACCCCCTTGGTAGTCAGGTCACATTCCTAGTGCTTCGCCCCACTCACCACCACAACATAGACTACTTACTGCAGCAAATTCAAAGCAGTATTTCACAAATAAAACTTTACCTATTTAATCCATTATTTTGGGGTTTTTAAAAGATCCTTTGCTCACTTTTAGCCACTTTGTCATTGCCCGACTTTTCTTCAATGTGCCCTTGGATCTTTCAACCACCCCCAGGGGGGTCGTCGTTACTGCTCACTGCTGGGAATCACTGTTCTAAACACTAGAACACATGCTCTCACCATGATGTAGTTCTATATACCCCTAAAATGACAAGAAAGACACAACTGGTATGCCTTTAATTATAGATAAAGACCCCAAACTTGATAGGCAATGTAGAAGCAGAGTATGATTCGATCCTACAAGCTCAATTATTCATTTGTTTATTAACTCAGTATTTTGGTGTTCCTTAAACGTAACTTCTACCCCTTCTTTGCTAGTTCCTGAATGTACCTCATTCAGTTCTTAAAAATACAGCTTGTGCATCAATTCTTAAAACGAATCCCATTAATCGGGTTTTAAAATGTACTCCTTCATAAGTTTTTTAAACCGTACCCAATTAATTCACTCTCAAAATGTAACTCTTTAATCAGTTTTTAAAATGTGACAATCTTAACCAATTCCTAAAATGGAACCCCTCCCTTAATCAGTTGCGAAACTGTATCCATTTTACTTAGTTCTTAAGTGGAACTCTTTCATTAGTTGAGTGTACCCTCTCCTTTTTTGTTCGTTTTTCAACGTGCACGCTCTTTCTTTAGTTTTTAATGAACACCACTATCTTTCGTTAGTTCTTACACGTTTCTTTCACCTTTCGTTCATTCTTAAATACACTGTCTACCTTTCATTCGTTACAATATCCCCTTTGCTAGTCGTTAAAACAACTCCTTCGTCAGTTCTTACAAATATTCCCTTTCTTACCTCTTGCAGTATTCACTTTGTTCTTAAATGTAATTCTCTCCTAATTCAGCCTTAAACGTACCCCTATCTTTCGTTCTAAAATACACCCCATTTTTTTGTTTTTAATTATGCTCCTCTTCATTAGTTCTTATAAGATTGATGCAGCTGGTGCTCATCCTGAATATCTGCAAACATCAGTCTGCAGGAAGGATGAGGGTGAAGATCTAGTCCGAATATCTGCAGCCGTGTGAACCCTGATAAAGGTGCGATAAAATGTAGTTCTCGTATATATATATATATATATATATATTATATATATATATACAAGAACGAACATAAAATCTTAATACCATGGAACATTGAGCTACCTCTCACAGACATTTAGACGTCAAAGGACTTCCTGTTACGAGATCACGACTATAAAATATCTTGTTTAGTTCGTCGTTTTCCGCTGCACGATATCTTGTTAAAGTCGTGGTTTCTACTTCACTGGAAATCGAAACTGGACCACCAGGAAAACGGACTCTCGTGTTCTCTTGTTCTCTAAATATTCAGTGTAGTAGTAGTAATGTATTGGTTCACATACATCTCGTGTATTTAAACTTGAGAGATACTTGAAGTTAGCGGTGGTGGTATGGTGGTGTGCGTGCGTGCGTGATGTGGTGAGGGAATGATCAAGCAACGACCATATTTAGAACATTTTTCTTTTTTTCTTTTTACTATTAAAAATTTTTTTCCCCTTTATTTTTGTTCCAAAAGCAGGATGGGGAAACAATTATTACTAATTTGGAAAGGCTTACAAATGTCCGTGACCCGAACATTTTTGAGCAATGTAAGAAAATGGTAAATGGGGAATTAAATTAGCGGAAAACAATTGTTACTCTCTCTCTCTCTCTCTCCCTATCTCTCTCTATCTCTCTCACACACACACACATTCACATACACACACACAGTATATGTCTGCGTTTCTTGGAATTAGCAAAAGGCCAAGTTTGTTAGGAAAGAGTATAAACGAGTGAATTGATCACAATGTGTGTGCGCGCGCGCGCGCGTGCACGTTTGTGTGTGTGCGTGTGCTTGTGTGCTTGTGTGTGTATGTGCGTGCGTGTTTGTGTATGTATGTATGTGGTAGTGCATGACAGATAAGGGACAGAAAAGTCATTTATTTTAGTTTTTGAATGTGGATTTGTACAGACACTTCTCGTTCGCAAATTTTGTCTTGGGAAAATATGTGCACATTCATGGGAGTAACCGTTGCTCAGTTTCTCAAAAGTTCGATTCCACCTTGAAAACCTTATGTGTACATCTTTATTTTACCTTTTCTTGTTCGTAAAATATGTGCACACACACAAGCGTGCAAGTTTGCAGGAACACTAGTCATAAGAAAAGTGTTGTGGTATATTGCAGAAACTAATTGACGTTTAGTTGCGTCTTGTGAACTGAGTTTCGCTTTTCAAAATGGGTGTTAAACTTAATTTTGTCTTTCACTTTAGCCATCACCGCCGAGCCCTTGAATATCTTTAACGGAATTTACTTTGCTATAAGCTTCCAGATCAGGTCTCTGGTTGTGGTTTGCTTTCAAAATATTTATTCGGGGTCAATGAAATATGTATCATTTACGTAGTACAGCAGTCGATTAAACAACCTGTTACAAACCTGCCCCCAGATCTATGCTATAATTAAAAACAGGTGCTTTGGGACAAATGCATACGTCATTAAGTTATTAGGAGATCAGGGAGACATTTCAAGTTAAGCTGTTACTTCTCCGCATTGAGAGATCACAGCCTAGAGAATTACGAATACGTGATTAAAATGTTGCAGACGAGAATCGTAAGATGAGCTAACCGGAAGAACACCTAGGGGTAGACCACGGACGAGATGGTCAGATAATATACATATTCTCAGTTGATCACAATTGGAATTCCAGTAGGAAAGTGCAATGACGGTTGCTTCTGATAGGACCCGATGGAAGCGTTGCTCGAGGGTTCTACTCCAATGATCCTCACAAGAATTTGAGGGTGGAAAAGGTGGATAGACAGATTAAGATACGGACAGTTTCAGCGTATTGGACATTGAAAATAAAGGTAGTAATGTATCAATGACCAAGCATTAGATGTACAAGGAAAGATTTTGATACTTAACGACGTATGTGATTGTCATAAAATCGTGTCTCAAAAATGTGTTTTATAGCTGTTAAGCTTTAAACAAAGAATCAGTTGTTTTTGTATCAACAAATGATCTAAGATCAAATTCTTTTGCCAAACAAGTTCAACTAAAGAATTTTTATTTCATTGATAGCAAACACAAACAAGAACCCCCCCCCCACCTGAACAGGAACTGAAGGCTGAAATATTCTTAAATTTAATTAAACAAACATGCCAACAAATGAATGTATTTCACATGTAGAATACACGGTGAGCACCTTATATAGTTGACGAGTTATTTCCTCTCGTGTTGGGTTGGTTTCACAACAGAAGTACGGACTTATATACATAAAATATACTGTACAAATAATATAATACATACACACACACACACACAGAGGCATACATATATAATACATACGTATATACTCACTCGCCGACACACCTACAAAACATCGTCCGTAAAAACAACTCAGCTGCCAAAAGATCTATGTGCGTGTATGCACATACATAGACGTATATATACAATTATACACTGACATGAACAGACATACAATCAAACAATCACATATATACACAAGAAAATGGAGACGCTCCTAGTGAGGTTTGCACAAAACCCATAGAATACTTTATCAGAACAGATCAAACAATCAATCGATATTTTTGATGATCGAACTTAGAAGCGAGGTTCACTCAGCTTTCCTCCCTCGCTATCTTTAAAACAGTCTCACACACCTAAATACGTACATACATAAACATGCATATACATATATATATACATACATAAACATGCATATACATATATATATATACATACATAAACATGCATATACATATATATATATACACATACATAAACATGCATATACATATATATATATACACATACATAAACATGCATATACATATATATATATACATACATAAACATGCATATACATATATATATACATAAACATGCATATACATATATATATATACATACATAAACATGCATATACATATATATATATATACATACATAAACATGCATATACATACATACATAAACATGCATATACATACATATATACATACATACATAAACATGCATATACATATATATATATATACATACATAAACATGCATATACATACATACATAAACATGCATATACATACATATATACATACATAAACATGCATATACATATATACATACATAAACATGCATATACATATATATACACACACACATGCATAAACGTATACGCACATATATACACACGCATACATACATGCGTACATAGACACATACAAAAAAGATGGAGAGGACCTCTACATCAGTATCATCCCTAACACCATAAGGCCTTCTTTCTCCAACACTTATCCCACAAACAAACATTACATTCTACTATTGATTGCTTTTATCAGAAGATACCTCGATTTTTTTAACGCTTTATATATATATATATATATATATATATATATATATATATATATATATATATATATATATAAACCTACTTCTCTGCTATTGATTAATATCTTTATGATAAGAAGATTCTGGAGAAAAAATAATAAACCTAAGACGTTTATGGTAAGAGGCACTTTGTAGCAGGAATGTGTGAGATTGTACTTGGCTATTTTGTAGTGTGTGTGTGGGGAGTAGTAGCGCGTACTTTATGTGCGTGTGAACTCTTAAACTGCTTTCACTTCAAAAAATCTTGGTCTAATAAATACATTTGCCTGTAAATATAGAATCAAACTTTCTAATGTGTGCGTAAAAACAAACAGAAACGAATTTATGCACGTACACTCTCACTTAACTGCGTATCTACACGCACATTACAGGCGCACAGAAGATCAATGGGAGAGAGATGGGCGACAGAGAAAGTCTGCTGTGCACAAGGTACATACCTAAGAGAGAGAAAGAGCGAGAGAGAGGGAGAGGGAATAGTTGAGATCAAGGTTCGATCGATAAATACATCGATGCGTATTATATAAAAATGAGCCAACAAAACTGACAAAACCGAAACATACACACATTGTTCGATATTTTGTTTCCCCAACACATTCGTCCAGAAGCTTATATTTCAAAATCTTTTATTGACTTGGTCAAAAGATAAAGGTCAACCACTATGACCATTTTTCAGAGCCCCCATAGCTTGGTGGGAAGAAGGTAGAAAGTTATTCTCGAACCAGAAACCAGACCCTGGGTGCATTTAGTAGACCTGGGCCCCTCCAAAAGACACCCGAGGACCACCAAGTGATGGTGTTAAGCCGGGAGACTAAATCTGCAACCCCAAAACATGAACGGTTCTTCTGTCGAGCTTTCAGCTAGTTTTCCTTTACCAAATTTCATTCACAAGATTTTAGTCTGATGTGGGAGGAGAAAAAACAAAACAAAAAAACCGCAAAAATATGTCTAAACTTCTGCACAGTGAGATTGCTCCTGAAATCACGCAGTTGCAAAGTGAACTTTTTAACTATACAGCCATGCCTGCTACAAGAACGACAGAAGATCCGTCAATAACAATTCTATTACTCATTGTTTTTTCCCCTTCCATATTATGGTAATTTGAAGACTATAACACGGTATAAATCTGAGGAAGGCCACGATGTTGTTAATGTTGATGATTATAATAATAATAATAATGGCAGTGGTAGTAGGAATGATGTAGTGGTTGATTTAAAGAAGCCTAAGTACCTCTCCCACTAATTACAGATGTCAATAAAGGAGCCACTTTGCGGTCGTTCAGCTCGCTAGAAAGAACAACAAAATCCTCTTAAAAAAGAACACGATAATTTCCCATACGTTGTTAGACAATTTTGGGATTGTTATAACTTCACAAAAGAACTATGCCTTGTATAATGTACTTCTATTATGCCAGAATAAAAGGCGTATTGACCACGAGCCAAAGAAAGAGCCTTCTCGTACTCTTACTAGAAATAGCGACCAAAATCCTTTAAATCATACCTTGTTGCTTTAAATAAAAAAAGATACATTGAACAATGTAATCCATGACATAAAGGCAGAGATGGTCACGGATGGATGGCTTGTGATCTCAAGTATGCTTTACTCAGGGTTAAACAGCAACCAACAATGTGCAGACTTATCTGTAAATCTACTTACGTAAATGCCTCAGAGAAACTTCAGGTCGCTTGGTTCTTCACACAAATGATTTTAGAAGAACACACAAATGAGTAACTTAGTTCAATTTTTTTACTGAAGTTTAGAGTAAGATAGACTTTATTATTGCTCGGTTGAATTATGAGGAATTGATCATTCACCTTGTTTCTATTTGGTTGACGTTTTTGAGCAACCGAAAAAACTAAATCTTTAGTTACAAGAAAAGAATACAAACATAAATTCATCGATTCTTTGAAACATTCCACGAGCAAGCCGAAAAACCGGAAGAGGAAGTTCTGTTCATAAAAGGAAAATGTTATGTTTGCGAAATTCTTGCTGGTGAATACCAAATACTTCCTACATTTACAAAAAATGAAGCTTTGTAGTAGTTGATTGTACTTGGAAAATAATTTCAGCTGATATTTTCAGGAATTTAGTGATGAAAATTTGAATGTAAGGTGGAACCTACTTAAATCGTCAGTTGAGAATGTTCTTGTTAATTGTCAAGATAAAATTTCTAGAGTTGGTTTGGATCTGGAGAGAAATCAATATAAGAATTTTGTCCATTGATTTGCCATTTCTACCGAAAATTTAAAAAAAGAGCTATACGTGAATTGTTTCCAAGAGCCATTTGCCTAAGATGTCCAATCGAGGCTTGCCGTTCAAGCTAATCAAGTAAAATTAAGAAAACGTGTCACTCTCACTGTTCAGTAGGCTTTATTGAAAGTCTAAGTTTGTTTATTAAGCATAAGAGGAAAAGAAAACGAACATTGAGAAACTTCTATTCCAGGAGTGTTGCTGGTAATTAAGACAAGAACAGGAGAGAATACCACCGTCAGATTGAGATGACTTTATTGACGAAATCGTCTCAATAGGTAATTACCATCTCCGTCAGACCTTTCAAAAGTAACTTCTGAATAAACCAAATTATCTATCGAGAAGTCAACTTTATCTTCCATCCTTCCGAGGTCGATAAGATAAAGCACACGTCGAGAACAGAGATATAATTGTCTTATATTGGTGTCACTTAGGTTTCTTTAAGCTTGAGACTACGAATCTTTTTTGTGTAGGCAACAGCTAAACCGTAGGATTCTTAGTGTGAAAAATCGACCCCGGCTGCTTTTGTCTTTAGCATTGAAAGACGTCATGATGGAACAGTTTTACATGTCCTTTCATTAGCGGAATATGAGAAGAGTCTGTTAAAGTGCCTGACTCGAATCTGTATTAGTAGCTATATTTATTTGAATAGCTGGGTATAGAGACGAGGCAAAATGTGAATCTGAGAAAAAGCTGTTGATATTACGTCGATAGAAAGTACAACAGAAAACTGTATGTTCACATACGTACGAAGTGTGTAAAAATCTAACGTTTCGAATCTTACTGTTTGTCCCAGATCGACAAATGGCTAGACAGGGAGACGAGTAGTTGCTGCCAGATAGGCAGACGGAAAGACAAAGACGGACACATATACAGATATTCAAACAGACAAACAGACGGATAGATAGATTTAGATTAATATGGTGGGAAAATTGTTGAATGCCATAGCTGACCTTTTCAAATATATTGACCTCATATCAGTGGACCAGCCTTGTGTGGAGTGACTAACCCAGTTGTTTGTCTAAATATTTTCCTTGTCATCGTCATCGTTGTTGTCAGTGAGGTTATTTTCAGCATTAAAAAGTGAAAAATAATGAAATGAGGATGAATACTTTCTATTCCGAGTTATTCAAATTACTGCTGTTGGGAACGATATTAAATTCCTGTGATTCTATATAATGATTATAATGTTCGCTGATTTCAGATAATGGGTTGCGGCCATGCTGGGGCCTCGCCTTGATGAGTTTTAATCAATTATATTCATCTTAGTATCAAGCTATTCGATAAATAGAGATCGACAAACTATTCTCGCCTGTGATTTATGTCACATTAGGGCTTTACCCATATAAATAAATACAACTGTGCACGCGCATTTGCACACACACACACACACACACACGAAATACACGACGGGTTTCTCTTGTTTGCCAATGTATTATTCCAGCTGAAGCATGATAGAAATACTGCGGAGCACTGGGATTGAAACCGGAATCACCTGGTTTCGAACAATGAGTATGTATATGTGTGTGTGTGTGTGTGTGTGTGTGTGGAACCTATGGTCAATACGTTTAGCTCTCAAACTCCACCAGGCTGCAATGAGCATCTCTGATAATCATTCGCTCCCACTCCATTTGTTGTTTTAGTTTCCCCTCTGCCAGCGTGACGAATGTGAAACCCGTTGCACTTCATTATACGTAAAGCGATAAGTAAAGCGTTAAGAAAGCAGAATAAAATTTCAAATACAAAAGACAAACTCTAGCTCGTTTCGAATGATTTAGAATGTAAATCTTGTAAACTGGAACAAATTCAACAGCTTCAAACGCAGAAGTGTTAATCGCAAATGTGTGTGTATGTGGATGGAAGCACTCCGTCGGTTACGACGATGAGGGTTCCGGTTGATCCGAATCAACGGAACAGCCTGCTCGTGAAATTAACGTGTAAGTGGCTGAGCACTCCACAGACACGTGTACCCTTGACGTAGTTCTCGGAGATATTCAGCGTGACACAGAGAGTGACAAGGCCGGCCCTTTGAAATACGGGTACAAGAGAAACAGGAAGTAAGAGTGAGAGAAAGTTGTGGTGAAGAAGTACAGCAGGGATCACCACCATCCCTGCCGGAGCCTCATGGAGCTTTAGGTGTGGGAATCGAAACCGCGATCCTACGACCGCGAGTCCGCTGCCCTAACCACTGTGTGTATGTAGTGTGTGTGTATATTTATTGTGTGTGGGGGATTAACGTCGCGCTCTTGTCTCACTTGGGGAAAAATTGGGTCGATTCAAGGGAAAACGTTTGGGCTTCGTGCGAGTGTTGTTAGCTTGGTAGCCCATTTAGGTCGTAGTAGCAAAACTGGAAGACTCGTTCTTGGTGAAATAACCTAACTGCTTAGGTAATGGTCTTTATGTAGTAATTATTAAGTTATTTACGGTGCAAACTTCAAAAAGTATAACCATGTTGTTTTTACATCAGCATACAATTTGACGAAAGGGAAATGAATAAAAGATTAAAAAGATATTCATACTATTTTTCGTAGCAGAAATATCATGTAAGTAAAGTGAAATAGCAGCTATGACTTGGAATCAATTCCTGGTTTCGATTTCCATTTGCTCGGATCTTATCCCTTTGAGACTCACTATTATAGGAATAACAAATAATTAGATGAAAACGAATTAGAGAAGATTTAAAAGAAAGAAAACAAAGAAATTGAAATAGAATAAGCAGGAATTGTAGGCATCATGCCAGAGGAGAATATTTTAAAATGAATCTTGTTTTATTTTATATATATATATATATATATATATATATATATATATATATATATATATTGCTATTTTGATAAGGTATCAAATTTGTCCCTATGTTGTCTGGAACCAACTGCGGAAACTAAATAAGTAGCATTTTATGTGCATCTATCTATCCATCTATGTTCATTCAAGAAGATCCTGTAGCTTACTGGAAGCATAATTAGTGGAAATATTTGCATAGGATTGTAATGAGAACCATCGCTATGCAGAAGAACAAGCAGAACAGTTTAATTCAACATTACGTTTTTGAGGAGCCAAATTGTAAAATGAGCATTTAAAAAATTTTTTTCGCATAAATATGTTTAAATATGGCGTCGAATTTGTAGAGTTATTAGCAGATTGGTATTTGTTCCAGCTCTCAGTGTTCCAAGTTCATATACTGCTTTGGTAAGATTTGTCTTTCGATAATTTAAGTACTGGTCTAAGGCGGCAGAATGTTAGAGCGTTGGCTGAGATATATTACTGTATTCGCTTCTGCTTTGTACATTCTGAGTTCAAATTCCACCTCCAGTGGCCAGAAAAAAAAATAAAGAAAGGATTCTTCAGAACCAGGCAAAAACGGTGATAGACTTGGCAAGTCTTGAAGCAAGTCTTCAAGTAATTAACCGATTACCAGTGTATTAACTAGTAAGAGAGAAGCAGGAGGACTTTCAAGTCCTGTGTATTGAAAAGAAGAGAACAGAAAGTGCTAAATAAATAAATAAATAAAAGCATTTAACTAATTTTGGCTCAAGACAGCAATTTTGAGGGGAGTAGGGTTAGTCCATTACATCGACCCTAGAACTTAACTGGTACTTTATTTTATCAACTCCAAAAGGATGAAAGGCAAAGTCGACCTCGGTGACATTTGAAGTCAACATAAAGAACAGGAAGAAATATCCACTCAGTATTTTGTCCGACATGCTTAACGATTCCACCAGCTAGCAAAAACTTTGTAATATTCAGAGAAAATATAAAGAGGCGCAGGAGTGGCTGTGTGGTAAGTAGCTTGCTAACCAACCACATGGTTCCGGGTTCAGTCCCACTGCGTGGCATCTTGGGCAAGTGTCTTCTGCTATAGCTCCGGGCCGACCAATGCCTTGTGAGTGGATTTGGTAGACAGAAACAGAAAGAAGCCTGTCGTATATATGTATATATGTGTGTGTGTGTATATGTTTGTGTGTCTGTGTTTGTCCCCCTAGCATTGCTTGACAATCGATGCTGGTGTGTTTACGTCCCCGTCACTTAGCGGTTCGGCAAAAGAGAATGATAAAATAAGTACTGGGCTTACAAAGAATAAGTCCCGGGGTCGATTTGCTCGACTAAAGGCGGTGCTCCAGCATGGCCGCAGTCAAATGACTGAAACAAGTAAAAGAGTAATAGAGAGAGACTCTTCTTATAAGAAATAACTCTTCATTGGAAACTATCTTTACTGAATAACACATCCCATCTGGGGTTTCCTTACCGGAAATTATACATTTGAAATTTCGTTTCTGTGATCCGGATGAAATAACAAAAAGTTTTGAAAAGTAATCATACAGTTTTCTATTTGATTAAATAAAGGCTGTTTTTGCACGTTAATTATGTTCTATCTATCTATCTATCTATCCCCCCACACACAGTATGTACAATCTTCTCTACATCACCAGCGGTTAATAAGTTGTGATTGTATGACCAGTAAAATGGCTTAATAAGTTACGGATGATGGGTTCTAAACAAAGTTGCACGCAGGGCCGGCACAAGGTACCGACAAATCGGGTAGTCACCCGGGGCGCCATGTGCTAGGGTGCGCCAAGGAGGGTGTGACAAAGACAAGGAAATTTCCACGACCGTCAGCTTGTATACGCCGATGTTCAGCTTGCTCGGAGCGTCAGCAACCCTATGGCTGGCCCTGGTTGCACGTTAAGTTCTACTAACACATACATGCATGCATGCATGCATGAGAGAGAGAGAGAGAGAGAGAGAGAGAGAGAGAGAAGAGAGAGAGAGAGAGAGAGAGAGAGAGAGAGAGGGTAGGGGAAGGAGAGAGAGAAAGAGAGTTGTGCAGTTCGTTTGTCTTTTATGTTTAGTCCCAGGTCGATCTTACTTTAGAAAGCCTATTCTAGCAGTGATCATTTCATTTTTCAGACGCCTATCCCATACTACGTTATCCAACTGTTCTTCTCTATTAAAACTGACAGTGTGTAACTTAATAGAGTTGGTTGCTACTTCTAGAATGTCGAAAACCTCACAAAGAGCAGTTGCTTCCCAACATTTCTTCACTCTAACACCTTTTTTTTATAACAAACTGAATGAGCCAGCATTTTTTGATAAGTCGAATCGCCAAGCTTCTTTAAATTTTTGGTAGCAGTCAAAAAGAGATAATTAATTTTGAAAATGCTTCTCGTAGATTCGGAGCACCGAATTTTAGAGCCGCTTGGGGCTGCTAGCAACTCCAGTTTTGAAGCATTGAATCATATTTACTTGTCGTTAGTGATGTGCGTGGAGGCGCAATGGCCCAGTGGTTAGGGCAGCGGACTCGCGGTTTCGATTCCCAGACCGGGCGTTGTGAGTGTTTATTGATTGAAAACACCTAAAGCTCCACGAGGCTCCGGCAGGGGATGGTGGTGATCCCTGCTGTACTCTTTCACCACAACTTTCTCTCACTCTTACTTCCTGTTTCTGTTGTACCTGTATTTCAAAGGGCCGGCCTTGTCACTATCTGTGTCACGCTGAATACCCCCGAGAACTACGCTAAGGGTACACATGTCTGTGGAGTGCTCAACCACTTACACGTTAATTTCACGAGCAGGCTGTTCCGTTGATTCGGATCAACCGGAACCCTCGTCGTCGTAACCGACGGAGTGCTTCCAGTGATGTGCATGGTTCTATAGTTCCACCGAGAAACCATGGTAACTACATGCTATAAGAGAGTTGGTGGATTAGTTAGAAAATTATAATTGTCTGAAGTTGAAAGCAAAATTTAATTAGCGATAAGTGAGATAAGACAGAAAAATAGTTACGCTTTATGATTGTTAACATGTGTAGCAGTAAGAAATAAGCATAGCTTTGCAAATGTTGAACAAATTAGTTCAGATTATAAAATGACTGATGTTTTTGAGAATAAATAATATGAGGAGCGGCTGTGTGGTAAGTAGCTTGCTAACCAACCACATGGTTCCGGGTTCAGTCCCACTGCGTGGCATCTTGGGCACGTGTCTTCTGCTATAGCTCCGGGCCGACCAATGTCTTGTGAGTGGATTTGGTAGACGGAAACTGAATGGAAGCCCGTCGTATATATATATATTTTTTTTTTTTGTGTATCTGTGTTTGTCTCCCTAGCATTGCTTGACAACCAATGCTGGTGTGCTTATGTCCCCGTTACTTAGCGGTTCGGCAAAAGAGTCCGATAGAATAAGTAATGGGCTTATAAAGAATAAGTCCCGGGGTTGAGTTGCTCGATTAAAGGCGGTGCTCCAGCATGGCCGCAGTCAAATGACTGAAACAAGTAAAAGAGTAAAAGAGAGTATAGGGTTTTGCAGCAGAAAACTAAGGTTTTCTTAGCCCATTTAAAATACATAATGTTTGAGGAAATAACCAGAAATATTTTCTTCCACTCAATCAAATTTAGATACCGCTCTATAAACAGTTAGTCTTATTCCTGAAAGAATTACTGTAGAAGATCTATCTCCCACGTTCTTTCTTAATTGAATAAAATTCTCTCCCGTAAGCTATTTGTTTTTCTTGGCTGTTTATCTTCTCTTTTCGAAATGAGTGCCTGTTGATGTACATGTTAGATATGTGAGATATCAAGTACATATACTAATCCAGGGAACTAATCAAAGAGTAAATCATAGGAAAAATGTCACAGGAGGACTTCAAAATATGACTGGTATAATGCTATTCATATACTGAATAAAATGTACGTATAATTATAAAAAGACGTCAATCATTGCGTACAAGTCATATATATATATATATATATATATGTATATTCTCAGTTATAAAAAGCAAATTAAAATATTTAAGTACCTTTGATATCGTTTGTGTTATCTAAAAGAAATGTGATATTTTTTCCTGGGCAAAACTGCTTTTTATTTAACCCATAACTATTTATACTCACTCGACATACAGTTAATCGCTCTAAGTATGTGATTATGTCATACAAAAGAATAGATTTCTCAACAAGGTTGGTTTGTTTTAGATATACTGCATGAAGTGTAGTAGATCATCCACCAATCAAAAGCTGGCGTATCACCACTAAATGTTAATGATATATATGCTCTTCTATTTAGACTTAAAATGATAGCTTAGCTAAAATAGTGGTATTTTACCTTAGATATATACGAGATATGCTTATATGTTAAAGTCAACTACAAAACGTTTGGCCCAAAATAAATGTGTTTCTTAGATACTTAGGCACTTGATTATAAGTATGGTCAAACAGATAGACATATTTAATAAATGTCATTTAAATATAGATATTACCCATAGTGAATCCCTCAATGAAAAGCTCTTGGGTAAAAAAAATACTGCTGTGGCATATTCAGCGTATAAAATAAGCAGTAGGTCATTCAGTAAAATAAGCACCCGGCTCTCCTTTTCCACAGTCATTAAAAAAATCCCGATAAAAGCAAAAGAAAAAAATCCACTACATGATCATCATCATTGTTCGACCGTGGTCGAGACAATGGAATTTACCATGCTACGCCAGACTTCACGGTCCATCATGGCATTACGGAGGTCCTGTTGCTGGATGCCTGTATCCCTGGAGATTACATCAGGGTAGGAGAGTGTGCGCCCTCTGGTATTGCGAGTAGTTGGCTTCCAGAGGAGAAGAGTAGAAATTACTTCTTTTTCAGCTCTACAGCAATGTCCAGCAAACTGGACTCTCCTACCTTTCACAAGAGATGACACAGGTGGTAGTTTCCCATATATTTGCATTTTGGTTGGATGGCGCTTCCACGAGAGATTTTGAGCTCTCATAAGGAGGCGAGTGTAGGTTCCATCCAACCGCCTCTCAAGCTTCTTTGATAACGTCCAGGTTTCTGAGCCATATAGTAGAATTGGTTCGACTGTGGCTTTGAAGATTTCAAGTTTGAAGTCTCTACTTAGATTTGATGACCAGATCTTACAATGAAAGAAACGAACCAATAAGGGTATCATCACGCAATAATTCAACCTGTTAGAAATAGTAGTTAATCTATCTTGGATTACTCTCCCGTCTTAATGGACACGGTGAATAACGTAGAGCTTGATATTTAAAAAAGGGATGGAGGGCAAAATGGTCATGGTTAGAATGTATTTGATCACTTCTCTGCTTCACCATGACCTGCTGATCTGAACATTAAAACAAAAATGATAAGAAAAAGGAGAGATATACATACAAGGATGGTTCGTCCATGACTTTGCGACATTTGGTGACTCCATAGAGCAAACTGCCTGTTAAGCCGCCAAGTCCGAGTAGTAATATAATCCAAGCAATGAGGGACGCGCAGGGAACATGTGACAGACATGTTAAGAACTTGTCACAGCAGTTCTCTTTGCGGGCTGCAACGAAAACCAGAAAATTATTGTTAATATTATGATTAAATATTAATTTTACTTCATTAAAATTCACAATAATATTTTGATGATCAGATTTCGAAGAAAATTTCATATTTTTTTAAAAATGAGTCTTAAATAATTACAATTTGAAGACGGTCAAAAACTCTCTATGACATGTGTATGTGTGCGTGTGTGCGCGCGCGAACACCGGAAAATGTCATTCTGTCCGTCTTCTTGGACCACAGCCAGCGCTTGTAGGCCACACGATCATGTATGCTAGTACGAAGTTCAGAGTCCTGATTTTTTCCGATTGACTGTATGTGTGTGTGTGAAATTGGATTTTACTATTCTGAATGTAAAAGAAAATAAGATACTGCATGTTGAAATATTAGGGTCTCATATAGACTTAGTTTTAGAAGAGTAATGTGGAAGACAGTAAGTGTCCATGCATTTATTGAAAACATGAGCAACAGAAAGAAAATCTTTTTATAGAGAGAAACAAAAAAATATGAGTAAAAGCTGATGTTTTATGTTGTACGAAAGAATGAAATTTTTCGTGTATGATTTTCCGTAGAAGTATTACTGAAAGTTATGATTTAAGACTAGAAATTTTAAAAAGCAGAATGCATAAAACTGACAATTCTGGTTTGTTAGTATTGACGAAGATAACCAAATCGAACCGAGCCTCCTGATAATACTAAAAATGTTACAGTAACATCAGCCATCACAAAACTCATTGTATGTAGAAAGCTGGAATCTATTCCATCTCAATCACAGATTTTTAAAAATTAATTTTTTGTTTTTTAATTAAACAGTTCGAAACTTTAAATACTGGTAGAATTTCTCACGTAGAACGCGGTTTACTCTGAACATTTTTGACAAAATTTCTTATTTTAGAAGTTATTTCGTGTTAAAGTTGTATTTGGGTAATTTCAACCAATCAACGACGTGTATTCAGTTGAAACCTCCTGCTGTTTGCGATAGTAATCGAAGAGGAACAACTTCTGGCCCATGTCTACTAAATGTCACCACTCTATTCGAAGAATCAACACCATAGAGCAACAAATCCGCAGCTAGCTTTTTTGTTGTTGACGTGTATGTAGTTTCAAAATGGCTTATTTTACAACTATGAGATGTATTGTTATTGTTATGATTTTATCTTACTATAATCAACAACAATCACATTTCGTCAATATAAAAGTCTTTATTAGATAAAAAAATAACTTTATCAAAACATGAAGGTAAAACAAAACAAATAGCAGCTTATACACCGGAAAATACGGTAATTGTAGTGGCAGTGACAAGTTCGCTCGCTGGTTGCTAGTGTAGAAAGGAGGGGAAGAGTAAGGAATGCACGGTGCTGACTAGAAAGGATGAAGGTGACATCGTCTTCGCTCGCCGTACGAATAGAACAGAGTGGTGACGTTTAGTAGAGATGACCCGGATCATTCAATATTTTCCAGTAGAGTCCATTTTTCTTTCAGAAAGAAAAGTTTGACAATGACGTCAACGTTTTTGTTTCAGTTGCCTTCTTCAGACAACAAAGATGAAATGAAATAACTGTTAATCTTTCTCACGTCTCTGTGTTGATGCCATAGGAAATTTTAGAAATTTTTGAGAGTGAAATGATTCTTTTTCAGGATATCACGAAGCACACTTCGTTGATTGGTTGAAATTACCCAAATACGACAACTTTAACACGAAGTCATTAAACAATCTGTGTCTGAGATGGAATAGATCCAGAAAGCGGTTCTCGTTGATAATTATTAGACAATGCATTGCTGCACACATACACGCACACACAACTATAGCTACCCTTTATATTGATCGAGTTTTTTGCAGTTCAGTATTTTTTTTTTTCAAGTGGTGGATTTTCTGATAAATACTACAATTGAAAACTCTCTTCCAATCGCGCTGTTTGTCGTTTCGAAAGAAACGAAGATATTTATACGCGAATAAATTACAATGAAATAAGTTTGCCGTAAGAAGACAAGAAATTTAAGGTTAGGAGCAGGGCACTTCGTTATTGCGAGATGAAATACTATATGTAAACATCTAATCTCCCTTCGGTGAAGAGCCCTATCCGATAGCTTTCATTTCTCTTCTTCGCGACAAAACTTAATTTCTTTCCCTTTGCAAACTGATTCTTCTTAGTCACTCGTTCTTTTTTTTCAGATTCTATTTCAGTCTACAATTAAACCACTCCTTCCATGAAATTTTATTGATATTCATGTTTCAAATATTCTATTGCCTAAAACGTTTTCAATTAAAGTAGTGTTATATTAATGTAGATGTTTTCGATCTAGTTTGGATTCTTTGGAATCAAATTTGATGGCAAGAATCCAAACCAGATCGAAAACACACACACACATATATATATATATATATATATATATACAATTAATTCGTTAGCACGCCGGGCGAAATGCTTAGCAGTATTTCATCTGCCGTTACGTTCTGAGTTCGAATTCCGCCGAGGTCGACTTTGCCCTTCATCATTTCGGGGTCGATTAAATAAGTACCAGTTATGCACTGAGGTCGATGTAATCGACTTAATCCCTTTGTATGTCCTTGTTTGTCCTCTCTATGTTTAGCTCCTCGTGGGCAATAAAGAAATATATGTAATTAATAACAAACCGAGCTGGCTGGCTGGATCGTTAGCACACCAGAAAAAAAAATACTTAGCGGCATTTCGTCCGTCTACACGTTCCGAGTTCAAATTTCACCGTGGTCGACTTTGTCTTCATACTTTCGGGGTCGGTAAAATAAGTGCCAGTTGAGCTCAGGGGCCGATGTAATCGATTTACCCCAGCCCGAACTTATTGGCCTGTGCCAAAATTTGAAATCAATATATGCAATTAATTACTTTACTGAAAAAAGCCTAACTTTGTATATTTCTCTCTCGTGATTCTTTCTTAACGAAAGGATCAGGAAGATTTTTCTCTCCCTCACCCTTATGTCGTTTCAAATGAATTCGTTTACTAATTTGTGGCCAAGTTGATGGATTATCCCTTGAGGAAAAAAATATATATACTTGAAGTTGAGCTATTAGAGGGAAAGATGATCTGAACTCGTACATACCGAAGCTATATAGTCAAATAATTAAAGAAGGCTTGGAAGATTAATCTGTTAAAAAATGTACTAATTTCTGCCAGTAGAGCTGACCTAGCAGATAGGTGATAACCTAACTTTAACAAATAAGCTTTTTAATGCTGGATGTTGAAATATTAGATTGAAGACTGATTTGAGCCAAATTCTGAAGCTAATATATTCCAAAGAAATCTTAGCAGACTCATCTATTTGAACATTTACCAAAATAATTAATTGCTTTCCTAGGCGGAAGTATATTTCTTTTCAGTGGAGATATGAAACTTCCTTTCAGGAAGGAAACAAAGAAACAAAACTGGAAGAAAAAAAAAACAAACAAACATAAAACCCTAAGTATTTGGAACTTCGATGTAATTGGGTCCATTAAATAAATAAATAAATAAATAAAAGTCTTGTCTCTATAGTTACAGCTGTGCACGCGTATTTCTATTCTGAACTCTAAATTAGCAAAGATTTTAATGTGAATGATATCAGATGTGAAAGCCACCAATTTGAGACAGTAAAAGATAAACAGGACTGGTAAAGTTTAAACCATGTATCCATCGTTTGCCAGTCGATTATGTTATCGCTTATTACACTTCAAACAAATGTATCTGCCACTCAGCACTCTTCGCTTTTACAATTTCAGCTTTATTCTTTTAACTCTACCATTTTAATTCATCAGTCACAAATTACTAGCAGTGTAGTTTATTCTACAAATGTCTCGAATTGCCAGGTGCGTCACACAAGTTCGATATTTTCTTTTATTCGCTTATCTCAGTCATTGGACTGCAGCCATGCTGGGGCACCGCCTTGGAACCGCCTTGGAGGGTTTAGTTGAACGAATCGATCCCAGTACTTACTTTTAAGCGTGGCACTTATTCTGCCGGTTCTCTTTGCCGATCCGATAAGTTATGGGGACTTAAACCAATGCCGGTTATCAAACTGTGGTGGGACACATAAACACACACACGCATACGCGACGGGCTTCTTTCAGTTTCTGTCTACCAGAGTATGGTTGGTCAGGGCTACAGAAGATACTTGCACAAGGTTTCACGCAATGGGACTGAATCCTGATCCATGTGACTGGAAAGTAAACTTCTTGCCAGACGACCAATAATAATCCTTTACAGAAAAAATGTATCGTATTCAATGCTTTATAGAGTATAACTGCATTTCAGCAAAATGCTGTAAAAATTACATAATACTTGTGGAAATATATTATCTTGCACCTCACCTCATCAGTGTTCCGCAATGAATACTATGACAGATGTTGAAAACACTAAATATATACCACACAAATCCATGCCACACAATATAGCAAGAGTAAAAAAAAAAAAACTACCATGGATGTACGAACCTATTGATGATGAAGGTTGAGGAATAATTACCATCAACTCCTTCAAATTTATGGCGTTATCCTACTGTTATATATTTTAAGGTTTGCAGAGTGAAAAATAAAGGCAACAGCAAACCACCGCAAGAGGATTTGTTAGTGTTAGTGGTGGGTAGAAATATAAACTTTGAAATAAAATACGAGACACCCCGAGTTCAATATTGTAGTACACAGTTCATAATATTAGTGTTTCTATCATATTCGTTGACCTTGATTATTATAACAGAACATGAAAATATCAAATTATCAAATTTGTAAGTGGATTTAAGAACGCGTGACATTCGAACAAGCAAGCAAAAAAGAGACACAGAGAGGAAAGTTCTTTCCCAAAAAACCCAGTTGTAGTTGTGGTGGTATCTTAAATTCAGAGGGGACGAAAGGGGTCTAAAAAAAGAAAACGACTAAAAGGAAGAAAATGTACGCATATCTGAATGATTAATATTAGAATTCACAAATTGGAAAACATCCACTCTGATTAATTAAAACATTTTCCGAAAAAAAAAAAAGAAAAAAAAAGAGAAAACCCCGAAACATAAAAATTACTTGTCACAAACAACAAAATAACAAGGAAAATGTATCCATAATCTTTTTAATCTCTAAAGTATGTGTAGTTTCGACGTTGTAGTTCTTTTTGATAACATTCTCAATATCCAAATGTCCTATGAATATATTAAGCTGGTGGAACTGATAGCAGTTTCGTCCGCCTTTACGTTTTGAGTTCAAATACTGCCGAGGTCGACTTTGCTTTTTATCTTTTCGGGGTCGATAAAATAAGTACCAGTTGAGCACTGGGTCAATGTAATCGGCTTACACACCTCTGAAACTGCTGGCTTTGTGACAAAATTTGAAACCAGTATATAAACGCCTATTTTATTCTTTCACAGGCTGCAATTTTAACTGTCCCAAGTAGAATTAGATAATGACGTCAACATTTTTGTTTCAGTTGCCTTCTTCAGACAACAAAGATGAAATGAAATAACTATGTGTTGATGCCATAGGAAATTTTAGAAACTTTCGAGAGAACGTGAAATAATTCCACGAAGCACGCATAAATCCTTTTGGATAAAAATAAAAATGTAGAAGGTTGCTTTCAAGATATTCCAAATATATATATTACTCTTGTACTCAACTATGACTCCACTGCATTGTATAGCAGATACAGCTGTAAGCTAATCAAGTTCCCCTTAGCCATTTCATTTTCATTATATATATAAAATCATTGTTTATTATTCTATTAATTTACCCAGCCTAGAACTCGTTATCATTGCCACCACTATGGCATACTACCACCATCACCAACACTACAGATAAGTCTAACTCGTCTTTTGTTACAGTAATGAATTTTAAGTGTTCTCTGACGAGGAAACAATTTTATTCCCTTCCCTATCTACCTCTACCCCTTCCATCTCATCTAAATATCTGCGCAGCCTCTCCCAATCTGTATATCTACTGCCACTTCTCTCTATTCGCTATTTGTATATATTTATTTATATTTTCACCTCGCTCTCTCAGTATCAACCTCTGTCACATCACTCTCTTATTTCATCCCATCTCATATCATCTCAAGGGATACCGCCACACTCTTTCCAGTTTCCGGCCAGCTTCAACCTAACCTCTTGTCTTAATTAAGGCAGGCAGAGATATCACTCATAAACCCGCCTTTACCCAACTTCCACTCACCTATCTGCCAAATCACCACCCCACCACTAAATATTTACCCCTTATCTTCATCCTATTCCTAATATACTTTCACACTACACTTCCCTATCACTAACCAACAACAGGAATAGCAATTGATTGTTGCAAATAAGCCAGTTTTCCAGACATTTATCTTAAGAATATTTCCTGCCGCAGCCACATATACATACATACCCCTATTGTTTTATTCCATCTCATTGACGATTCCCGTCTGTAGTTTTAGCTTAGCCCCAGTTAGCCTAATCCAGCAGAACAACGATCAAAGGCGTAACTGTGACCATTAAAATCTTTTCAAACAGAGTAGCTAGGCCATCATATAGTATGCCGTTCCTTTATACATTTTTAAGACGGTAGGATGTGTTTTTAGGAAGATTTGGCTACTATTTCTACCACGCTGAGTGACTACATAGAAGATTCTCGTTGATTTACTGTTTCTACTTACCGTAAGATCGACCCTGATCGAGAGCTTTTATAATCAAATGCGTCCCGTCCGTTGACAATTTTATTATTATTATATATATAAAGGGTAAAGACCCCCTTCGGTCATGAGTGACCATGGGTTTGCACCTAGAGAGTTACCCTCTGAGGCACAAGTCTGGGCAAGGTTGTTTTATGGAAGACCAGTAGTCGCCCATGCATACCGGCCTCCCCTCTCCACGCCACCAGTGTTATCCAAGGGAAAGACAAAGGTCGATACAGCTTGGCACCTGTGACGTCGCAACTCATTTCTACAGCTGAGTGAACTGGAGCAACGTGAAATAAAGTGTCTTGCTCAAGAACATATATATATATATATATATATATATATAGTGCTACTTAAGCGTGCTGTCAATCGCAATATCCACAGTCTATATTGTAAAATAACTTGATCTGGGTTAGGATTAAGGTTAGGGTTAGAATTAGGGTTAGAGTTGAATTAGATTGTATGCTAAAGTATAAATACCCAGGGAGACTGCACGCCATTACCAAAATTTGTTTCAAAGTTTATTTAAGAACAGATTGATACAAGGCAATGAGAATGCCTTTATGCGGTCGTCTGCAGTCTAGAAATAGCAATCAAATCTCCTCCAAATTACATATTCCCGTGTTAAAGAAAAAGCAACACCACACATTGCATAATTTAATCGTGGGTCTAATTGCTTCAGAGTTGATCTAGAGTTAAATAACAACAGAGATAGATACATCTTAATTTAGCACCATCAGTTACATCAGCATTTAGCAACTGTTTTCATGTCTAACGGGTTAAGTATGGTAATCATACAAGCAGCAACCACCCGTATCACCCACATGCCGTCTCATAAATAATTTCGACTAATATTTCGTAATTAGCACAATTCCTTTTTTACTTTGTCAGGTGTGCATCATAAATTCAACGCAAGTTAGTAGAAGTCTCTGTATACAGTCGGGAATGAGGGCACGGCGCATGTATCCGCATCACCCGTGTTATATATAAGTGAGATAGGGGGGGGGAATAAGACAGGGTGAGGTAAGAGGAAAAGAGATAAAAGACATATATATATATATATATATATAGTGCTACTTAAGCGTGCTGTCAATCGCAATATCCACAGTCTATATTGTAAAATAACTTGATCTGGGTTAGGATTAAGGTTTGGGTTAGGGTTAGAATTAGGGTTAGAGTTGAATTAGATTGTATGCTAAAGTATAAATACCCAGGGAGACTGCACGCCATTACCAAAATTTGTTTCAAAGTTTATTTAAGAACAGATTGATACAAGGCAATGAGAATGCC
>NC_043003.1:84042392-84077392 GCF_006345805.1 Octopus sinensis
CACATCTACATTATATATATATATATAATCATATGCACATACACACACTTCATGCTTAGTAAGGCTCCCTTCCCCTAATTAGTAATTAATCCGTATTACTGAAAAAATAATTAAAAATAACATTTAAAAATAGGATTACTACAACTTAAAACGGCTTACTTAACCTGCTGATATGGCGACAAACCTGGGCAGTTGCAAAAGCATGAACACCACAATTTCTCATTTCTCTACTTAATGTCTCATAGCTAGTATTTAATTGGGAAACGCCATGCTACCTGTTTGTTTAACATTTCATTCTAATTAATAAAGTCATTATTATTAATTGTATTTTGGTAATGCTATTTCAGGGCATTTAAAAACATACGTACAACTGCATACCTTGGACTATACACACACGCGTTTATATATACAAATTTGTAAGTGCATCTATGTCTGTGTGAGTATATTTATATATATTACACACAAACACATACACACACATATATGTGTGTACATTTGTGTTTGTGTGTATATATATATATATATATATATATATGCACATGTGTATAGGGAGGAGGTTTCGAGATGCCTTTCCTCCATAGCCGTTTCTCTCTCCAGACAACACAAGATGCCAGTATTCCAGGAATGCCACCCTAGTGCTGATAATTAATAGAACGCTTAATAAATAACTCTTAATTTCCTAATTACATTCGCCTGTTTCCTATTTACAGTTTGGACAATTAATAAAACAACAACAACTCTGACGAAAGAATAAATGCCATGTCACGAATTAACTACAGTTTACTCGGCAGATTTCTTCTGTGGTTCTACTTCTCTCGCCTCCCTCCCCACTCCCTCTCTCTGAGTTCCCACTTCTACTCATCTCGATGTGATGGTGGGAGGGGAGCCTCTAAGCCAGAGGTTCTCAAACGGATACTTTTATAGAAATTTCATTGTAGAAAGGCCTTGTTTAGACCTAATTCGCTGATAATTTACTACTAATAGGTCGTTTTTCCAATAGGGTTTCCTAAATACTTAAAAAAAGGGTGGTGTAAGGGGCAGGGTTTTGAACATGTCGTTTGTGTTTAATAGAATTAATAATGTAGAATTACACACAAAAAATGCACTTCCATATAATTAACCTACTTATCAATATTTGTAGCAGAACACCTAGCGACCCCTCGCAAAATCGTATGATTCTAGGAGACCCCGTTTTGGAAACTTTAGTCTTGGCGAAGGCAATGATATATTGGATTATCTGGTTTTAGATTTACACAAGCACGCAGCTATGGCTATGTGGTTAAGACGTTCGCTTCGCACCTGAATGGTTTCGAGTTCAATTCCATTGTGTGACGCCTTAAACGAGTGTCTTCTGAGTCATATTGGCTTGACAGGAAGTGCGTAGAAGCACGTCGGAGGGACCGACTTGTGGTAGTCTTGAGCTCGGTTTCAACGTTGAAATAAGAGATTCTGATTAAGACATCCAAGAGTTATGTACAAACAAGAACACATCTCTGATCTACATCAGGTCTGGTCCTCGAGATCCTGAAAAAGAGTCATTAACACCATCCTTCTTCCTTTACTAGGTTATAAAAACAAAAAGAGGTAAACAAGATAAACAAGTATTAGGAAATTTCGGTGAGATATTCACCTAGAATAATTTTTTTCTTCTTCGACATCACTATTACTTTTGGAATGACAACAACTCAATCACAAAAGCTTATTTATTTTTTTAAAAATAAAATCTCAGAATTAAGAAACCTTCATCATCACAACCAATATAGTCTCAGATCATTCCTGACTGAGTAAACTAATGATCAAAAAGGTCATCTCGCCATGTCCATACGCCATTTTTTATTTACAGGAACAAAAGGTACAAGATACACGCCTTCACATTAGCATATAATACTGTTCTTGAAGAAATAATCGTATAGTCTTAAATACTGAGTAAAGAAGGCACTGTGCACTGCGACACCCTGCGGTGATTAGTAATGAATAAAAAGAAATGAAGCAAGAAAGATAAATCGAAATACTGTCATTATCGGTTGAACAATTCCTGATCTATAGTATCCATCAATGGGGTTGGTGGGTATTCATATTGATTTCACGGAAACGAACATTGTTGGCGTCCATGCATCATCTATGATACACATACACATTTATGATCAACCGCAAGAATAACTTGGGACTTAGGAAAGGAAAGCTTTATATTGCTTAGACCGTATGAACCTTGGGTTAGCTAACAGTCTGCAAACAAACATGGGAGTTTAGGATAAACTTATGAAAATGCTTTGGACCATAAAAGCAGTTCATTTGGAGTTTCTTTCCACTTTACAAAAGCAATGTCTTGAAATCGGATGAAACTACTATGTCAACGTCATAAGGCCACAGATGTGGTGGGTGGTTATAGCTAACTAAATTGATCCTTGTACTTAACTAGCATTTATTTTATTGATCCTTAAAACATGAATGGCAAACTCGACCTCAGTAGAGTTCGAACACAGAACGTGAAGTTAAACAGAGTTAAATAATGCAACTTATTCTGTCTGACGCTAAAAAAAAAAAAAAGAAATTTAGCAAATGTAACTTTAACAGCGCGCGCGCGCGCACAGAAACAGACACAACAAATCGCAAACACACCCTCACATCATACATACATATACATCACACACACAGAGAATCATTTCCGCAGGAAATGAAATAAATGTCAAATCAGAATTAGGTTTTTTTCTAACGACATATCTGACTCTTTGAAATTGGCTATTCCTCAAAGAAAAGCCATCAACCAATCAAATCACAAGCTGCACAATCTGAAAATCCACCAGCCAATCATGCGCTTGGCACACTAATGAAAGCTATCAAGCGTTTTACTCGTTTCAATACAGTGAAACATTTTGTTTTTCACGTCAAATATATTGGTTTCTAATTTGTTTGGCATTGACCACAGATGAATGCATAAAAAAAAAAAAATCAAGTTAATGCAAAGATCATTATCAATAATAATGGTAATTTTTTCTGCTATAGGCACAAGTCCTGAAATCTTGGGGGAGGAAGTAAGTCGATTTTAATGACCCCAGTGCACAACTGGTACTTATTTTGTTGATGCTGAAAGGATGAATGGCAAAGTCAACCTCGGAGAAATTTGAACTCAGAACGTAAAGGACCAGAAAATGAAAATAATTATGATAATTGTTTCAAATTTTGGCCCAGGGACAAAAGTCTTTGGAGAAAGTATCTTATTTTATCGACCGTGTTAAGATGAAAGGCAAAGTTGACCTCAGCGGAAACTGAATTTAGAACGCAAGAGTCCGGAAGACATACTGCTAGGCATATCTTTCGACGCTCTAACTAGTCTGCCAGAGAGATCACATAGAACAGACATGGGCGATGTTTTTTAAGAGGAATGCATGAGACATGGTTAATCATCAGGTGGGATGCACTATTAAAAAAAAAAAAAAAGCAAGGTAATTTTTTGCTGGCATGCCATTCAGAAATCCCTAAGACCGCAGTTTGCCCATGACTGATGTAAAGGCTCTCTAGTCTGGTAGCGGGAAAGTCGTTAAGTTTTTTTTTTTTACTGTCTACCGCGCATTTTGGTGTGAATAAATGAAGATTTGGCTGCTCTTTTTAGCACGCGAAGCGACTGCAGTGCAAGAGAGGAAATGTAAATTTTAGGATTAATAAATGAAATAGTGTTATTCCTCAGTGTAAAACACCACACACACATAAATACATACAAATATGAGCGCATGTGTGTATATCGTTTGCTTTGGTAGTTACATTCTCGTCCTTAATATATTGAAAGCGCATCGACAAATGCTTTCAAATATAAACAAAATGTGTTTACATGCTTCCAACGCAAACACAATATATTTACATTAAAAGGTACAGCAGCTGCAAATCCGCTAATTGTAATCAGTAACTTGTTTAAAAAGAAATTTTAAAAATTAATTGAAACTTAAAATAATAAAAACGAAGCATTTTTCGCAGCTAAAGAATTCATGATGTTCAAAATACAAATCAAAGAGCCTATTTATTTAAAAAGAAAAGGTTTGGTGGGCGTTCAAAAATTCACTCTAAAACGAGAAATATTTCGTCCTGCTAATATAAATTGCACACGCTGTAACATCCTGTACTATAAGAAATAATACGTTGGATATACATTGCAGTAAAAACGAACATCGAGGATGGCAGAAACATCTGGCCTAGAGTCACAACATCTGATTCATCAAAACTCGTGCGTGGCAAATTTATAACATACATTGATGAATAGTCCCCGGCATCGTGGATGAGGCCAGAAACACTTACTGAGTTGCTTCATCGTCTGATGACTCATCGACTCCTGCATTCGGAGACAGAGTACAGCAACATCCTCGGTACAGAAGTGTTTGCCCTAAATATATGGGCGTGCGTATGGTTATCATCTAAACGTTAAAAAAATCGAAGTTTATCAATGGAATTGTAAGAAGACAGTAGTAGAAAAAAGAAGAAGGGAGAGAGAAGGAAAAAGTAGTCAGACTTTCTGTCTGTTAGCCATCTATACGACGCTACCTCTTTTGGCATTGAAGTGAGCGAGTCGCGCTGTTTGCGGGCAACTATGAGGAATATGCCGTGGACAAGACTACAATCGATTAAAAGCGAGTATACTCTGATATCAGTATAATCTGCTGATTATATTTATATATATATATATATATATATATATATATATATACACACCATGCAGAGAGGGGGAGAGAGAACGAAGATGCTGACAAAGAATGGGTGTGGAAAGAAGGGAAAAGTGAAAGAAATTGATCACAAAAGAAAAAGGCGAGACCTTATGACGTTATTAATGGCAAAGTTAGTGGGTATAAGCACACGTGTTTTGGAACGAATTGCAACGACTGATCTCATTAGTTGAAAAGATTGAGATAAATCAGATTTGCTGCAAACGCCGTTTTTCTACAGATATCACTGAATACCTTTTCCTCCCCCTTATCATATGACGTACAACTGGGCATAAACCAGAAAGAATTATGAATTTCTTATATATTTTGCACTAGTTTAAAGATTTTTTTTCAAAAGGCCAAGTACCTATTTTATATTTGAAAGCTGCGTTGAATTACATGTAATCTAATAAGACCGCATTAAAAACATCAAATAGTCGGAAAAATACAATTACATCTCATTCGAAAATGTAATTATGAATATTAAAGAAAGAGATTAAAATACAAACTGACCTTTTAATGACTTTTTTAAAGGATGTAAGAACATTGCAATGAATATATAAATATATTAGCCATGTAATCAATACAAAATGTACGTTTTTTTTTAATGCACTAAAGGGCCTTAAAGGATACATGCTACCACCTAGTCACGAAAATATAAAGTCATTAGTTTAGGTTAGGCAGTTACATCCTATTTCTTTTTTGCAATGAGGATCTTTGTCTTTTTCTGATATGATTTACGCATCCCAACTCGCCCCTCTGCCATCCATTTACACACACTCTATATATATATATATATATATATATATATATATATTACTGCCCACAAGGGGCTAAACATAGAGGGGACAAACAAGGACAGACAAATGGATTAAGTCGATTACATCGACCCCAGTGTGAAACTGGTACTTTATTTATCAAAGTCGACCTCGGTGGAATATATATATATATATATATATATATATATATATATATAGACGCCATGATAGATCGTTAGCCACTTGTTTTTTTCTGTGTCCCTTTCTGTAGAAGAGCGTAGGCTCGAAACGTAAAAGACTTTTTCTATTCCTGAGCGTTATACTAATACATCTGTTTGTTTTGTACACCACCAGTCTTCGTCTTTTGTTTTTTCGTAAACTCTCCATATATATATATATATATATATTATATATATATATATATATATGAGAGAGTTAGTGAGCAAACAAAAGAAAAGGGTACTCAACACATTTAGTAGGAGTTACATGTATTATTTAATACAGTTTGATACGGGTCCATATAAGACAAGGCATAAATAATGGTCATTACATATTTTCTTTACTGTAGTAAATTTGACTAACCGAGAGCTTATCAAGTATTTTGCCCGGGTTGATAACCCCTCATTATATATATATATATATATATTGATAAAAAATGGTAAGACAACAAAAGAATGAAAGATACCTCGATATTATGTAAATAGAGGAATTTATCTGTAAATATAATATGTGACAATTATTCGGTAGCCATGATAAAACTTCGCGTTTCTGGTGCCGAGGTAGAAATCTACGCCGCCATCTCTTCAGTTATCCGGCATCTGAAACTCGGAGTTTTATCATGGCTACCGAATAATTGTTACATATTACACACAAATATATATATTTAATACACGCACACATGGTGCTCCAGCATGACCACGGCCGCACACACACACACATATATATCAAATACACTTGCACGTATTATAGTTGTAATGTTGATATTGAAAGAAAAATTATTCTATGTTTATATATTTTTTTTAGCTTCTGCGTAAATTTATGTAAATGTTAAAAGAACTATATTTTGCAAATAAATCCTGAATATATCTATTACTTGTGAGGAAAAAAATATCTTCCCCATACAGAGAGAGGAGGGGGACGAGAAAGGCGGGGGAAATAAGATTTTGGACGCCTGTAAAAAAAACTTAGAAAATATATAAATCTCCGACTTCATTTGAAGATAAGATACGGTGCATCTGTGTAAGAATTCGTGTGTTTCTTTAAAGTGGAGCGGGCATACAAATATCATAACTGGTTAAGAAAAAGAATATGCAACGAGATATGACAAGTACAGTCGATACGTTATCGTTTTGCATATATATACACACATATGTGCTTGTGCCTGAGTACCCGCATGTTACATACGCACACGAATGCGTGTGTAACATGCGCGTACGCATTCGTTCTTGTGTATGTATAATATTTACATATGTATTATAATAATAATGATGTGTTCTAAATATCTAAAAACAACAGACATTAATTAAAGAAAGGACGGAACACACGATGCAGAATACAATATTTATTTATTCTATAAAGGCAACTTGACTGTGACTTCGAAGAAGCTTATCAAACAAACTGTTTGATAAGCTTCTTTGGCGAAACTTCAAAGTTACAATCAACCGCTTATAGTGTATATACATACTTATATGTACACACACACACACACACACACACATGTATATATATGTGTGCACAGCATTCATAGGAAACTGCTTGATGGAAGTTGGCAATGAATGGCGTCTTTTTAATTTTATTTTATTTAGTCCGGTTTAAGAGGAAATGTTACAGGGACGTTATCTCTGTTAAGATATCCCGATTATATGACTCTCTTTAGAATAACATCCACGTTAGCACTTTCAAGAAAAAAGCCTGCTTGAAAAGCAATATTCCCAAATGTCTTTTAAACGACAGTAAAAATGGGGTCTTTTTAAGCATGTCAGGCAGAGCAGCCGATCACATAGGTGCAAAAAGGCGGGAAAATGGTTAGCTATTTTATAGAGGTATAGAAAAACGTTTGATTTCAGCGCACGCAAGATGGCGGATAATGTATTTCTCTCGCTTCACCTCGTTAAATTTGGAGAAATATCATACAAGTTGAAGACATTTCTCGCCCTCATGTCATTCTATATCTAAAGTGAAAATCAAAACATGCAAACACACATATGCATATATACATGCATACGCGTACACATACGTATTCGTATATATGCACGCGTTCGCATGCATATATATATATATATGTATATATGCGCGCGCACGCATACCCAATTCAAAGGACAAAATTAAAAACTGAGGAAAAGAAAAAAAAACGAACGTGAGGACGTGCACAAGACGCTCGGTGAAAAGAGTGAGTTGAAAACGTTTCGAGCATAGCTCTTCGTCGGAAAGAGGAAATTCCAAAGAGAAAGGAAAAATAAGGAAAAATCGCCAACAATCAACGTGCGGTTATGTAAATATATATATATATATATATACGATAAACGTCGCCCTTTTCAAGCCTAGCCAGGCTGATGGGCCTGGTTTCAGAATATATTGAGTCTAATTAAAGTATATAGTGAAAGAAACTTAATACACCATGGTTGGGAGAGGGGGTTAGTCGATTACATCGACCTCGAAATGGTGACAGATGAAGTCGACCTTGGCGGTGTTTGAACTCAGAACGTAAAGGCAGACGATATGCTGCTAAGCATTTTGTTCGGCGTATAAATTATTCTGCCAACTTGCCGCCTTGATAATAATCCTCTCTACTAAAGGAATAAGGGCTGAAATTTTCGGAGAGGGAGCTAGTCGATTACATCGCCCCCAGTGCTCGATTGGTGCCTATTTCATTGATCCCGAAAAAAATGAAAGGCAAAGTCAACCTTGGCAGAATTTGAACTCAGAACGTGAAAGCGGACGAAATGCTGCTAATTATAAGTTCTAACTCTGCTACAAGAACCGACACAATTATGAAGATAAATGAAAGCCTGTACTTGACTGTAATTTATTTTATCGACTCTGCAAGACTGAGTGAAGGGCCAAGTTAATCCATTAAACTCCGGGATTAAAACCGTTTAATTAATCTAATGGTTTTCTGATTATTACTATAGAAATAGAGACCGAATAAAAACGAACTAAATTGTTAAAATCTTTCAAGAAAGTCGTCGAAAGGAGTAGCAATTTCCTATACGAAAATCTTAAGTACTAAGAGATTGACTAACGAAAGGATTAATGGATTGATTTGTAGACATATGATATGCCTGCGTATAGGTGGGGTCGGGGTTATTGTAGGAATCAACAGATAAAATAGTCTGAAAGTGAAAGCCTGTGTGAATTTATCGTCCGCTGTTATTTCTGATATAGTATAAGTGAAATTAAAAATAAATGAACGCTATATGATTCCATCAAACTGTCACATTTAAACTACATATTTCATTTTAAGAGAAATAATAACCAAACGCTAGTGGGGGAGAACTGCTTTCAGATTCAGGGCATTGCTGTCACTACACAAACTTCTTAGATTGTACAAAAAATAAATAAATAAATAAATAAATAAGAGATATGACTGATTAGTATGAAGTCCCCTGTCATTACGTTCCAGACTCATTGTCTCTTCTGATTTTTCTGCAGCTACCACAGGGGCATTTGCTCTTCAGCACTCCGGCCCACCTGACTCGCGCGTCTCTTCTCGCCTACTCTTGTGTCCATTCGCACTAAACGCAATCCCATCACTAAAATGTGTGATTTTAATTCAAATTTCTTAACTTACTACATGGAACATGCTAGAGTTCACCCACATTACTTTTAACTTTATATGCAGCAGCCATTCTTAGTTCTTTGTTTTTTTTCCTCTCCCAGACAAATTTACAATTAAGTATGACTGGCTGACATTTACACAGAATAAACAAATGCCAGAAATAAAATTATTTCTCTAACTTCTTTGTGTTCAGATTTAACGAACACCTAAACTATTGCTAATTCCCAATTACAAATACAATATCCCAGATTTTTTTTCAACTATAATTATATTTTCCTGTGATCAAAGACCGAGAAAAAAAACCCAGAATACTACTTTCTTTTGGCGAGAACAATAAGGTTTTGCTGCTGTCGTTGCGAGGCTCAGTTCAATCCCGAGCTAGCCGATCATTGATCAAATATATATTAGCAACAGAGGCGGTATTTATACCGAGAATGTTTATCCCTACTTAAACGTGGATGTTCTATCAGAACAAACTTTTCTGCGGTCACTAATATATATTCAACAAACTGGCTAATAGCGACAGCAGTGTCTGTTCTGGTACTGTCAATTTATATATCGCTGGCGGGGAGATGAACTATTGCTGCTTCTAGGTCTAGTATCCATCATTGACAAGACCAAACAAGGTCGAAATCACGTCATCTGGTAGTCTTGGTGCTGGAAGTAGCAGGGTTTTATCTCCAACTAGCGATATAAAGAAAGTGCATTTTGCAGCGAAAAGCCAGTATGAGAGTTTCTCTCATGGTAACTACCTCAGTAAATTTTGTTCTAATAGAACATTCACATTTGAGTGGGGATAAATATAACTCCTTTGATCAAATTTTTTTCAGTCACGCCTGTCTCGTGAACTATATTTGTCCAATGTACTATTACATTTTTTAAATAAAAGAAACCCCTCTGTCGTGTGTGCATTGATGGATATTCGGTTGTTGTTTTTAGCAGAACGATCAATGATACAGAGGCTCTCTTGCTGGCTGGAGAAGCTTATATAAATCAAATGGATAATACAATAGTGGCTAACTGTTAATCCGAGGTACTTGATAGATATTTTGGGGTGGCGGGTTACAAAGAGCTAAATTTCAAACAGTTGGCATTACATCTATCATCGGATGTAATGTTTACGTTATTAGGGCTCGGGTGCGCCAGCGGCCGATTCTCTCCATGGTCACACATCCTGCAAGAGATAAGCTGCCAAAAATTTCGCAAATGAAGCCCTATCATTTTAAGTATAAAAATAACACATTGGACAATGTAGTGCTAGATATGTAAAAGGCAGGATGGTCAAAGCTGGAACGCCTTTGTAAATATGTACAACTTAATACCTATTTCTTTATTACCCACAAGGGGCTAAACACAGAGGGGACAAACAAGGACAGACATAGGTATTAAGTCGATTACATCGACCCCAGTGCGTAACTGGTACTTAATTTATCGACCCCGAAAGGATGAAAGGCAAAGTCGACCTCGGCGGAATTTGAACTCACAACGTAACGCAGACGAAATACCGCTAAGCATTTCGCCCGGCGTGCTAACGTTTCTGCCAGCTCGCCGCCTTAATACCGTGTGGAGTTAATATGAACATCAGTTCTATCAAGTTCACAAATTGGAATGCGTTTGCTTCTTTTGCGTAGTGGTCAGATAGCACATGGCGCTTCCATTTCGTTGTTTATATGATTTGCCTTGTGGACAGCGAAACAAATATTTGTTTTACAGAATAATCATTTTTGTCTTATGCAAGCTGCCATCGTTGGCATCTTTATTGCATTATTTAATGATTCCTCTTTTTTCTCTTTATTTACTAATGGTACCTCTGGTAAACAGAGTTTACCAATGTGAAATCTTACCTACTTCATGAGTTTCTAAGATCTCTTAAGAACTCGTATAATATTTCACTCCAGTATATGTTTGAAATATGATTATCTAGCTGTCTTGTATGTTCATATACCTATTTGAGATATAATATCTCAAAGTTCGTTAGCATGGCTGTTTTATTTATTTACTCATTTTTCTTTTGTAGAAATATGTTGGAGTGAATTCTCTTTCAATGCATGATGGTGATATCACAAACTCCTATTGGTTCATTTGTCAGTGTAATAAATTTGTTCAAATTTTAATTGGGTCGTATTCTCTCTCTAAAACCATATAAATTTATGTTGTTGAGTAAATTATTAGAGGTTTGCAATATATGTTCACACATATTCACAATTCATTTCCACCCCCACCTTACATAATATCATCGCCACAAATGATAAGGCTTTTTCTAGTCAATTTACTTAATTCGTGCCTACAGCTTTACCACATTGGTTTTTACTCCCAGTATGCTCCTCCTCTCTTTCTTTCTCTCTCTCTCTCTCTCTCTCGCTCACGCGCGCGCGAAGAGGAACCTTCAGTTGAAAAAGTAAATCTGCACCAACTACACGTTTTTGTGTCTTATCTTTCAACTTGAAGACCCTGCGGTTTTGAGGAAAGCAATTAACATTCCAGTTGTCAGCTGCACGATGGTGATAATGATGACGCCGACGGGAATAAATGTAATTTCTAACACAAGCCCAAGGGCACATATAATTAGGAAAAGGACCGTTAGTTATATCGATCCTTAATATTTCTCCAGGAACTTACTCCATCTACGCTGGTGTTATTTGAACTCATAGTAAAATGAGAAGGAAATATTCTGTTTTTCGCTTTTTGTATAATTCATTCACTGCTGAATTATCTACTGTGACTTATTTATTTTTAATGGCAGTAGAGTGATGAAGATTAGGCTGCTAATTTTAATTGTAGCTGCGGAAAGGTCGCTTCGAGTCATGAAGGCTTATTTTTGACAATACTTGTATGGATGGTACTTCGTCGTTTGATCAAACTATATAGGGCGTAGATCTGCTCAGTCAGGACTGACAGAGTTACATATACGACTGCGATATTAAAACAACAAATGAAATAGACTTGCTAGAAATATCAACCAGATCTCTTTCAAATTACATACTAGAGTTTTAAAAAATAAAATTAAAATAATAAAAAAGACATCTAACAATGTAGTACTGAACATATTAAAGGTATGAAAATGACTGGATGATCACGATAGGAACATCTTTGCTGATAGATCTCTTCGCTTTTGACTGATCTTTGGGAACTTGTACTATAACAATAGAAATGTTTTGTAACTTTAAGGCATAGAAAACGAACAAGTTTAATCACGGAAATACCGAAACAACTACTTCATTACGCGTAATTCATGTCTGCAATTACACAAAACGAAACTATTATATTTCCAAACTAGTTACATTTCAATATTACATTTATTTCTGTTTCACAGAGCTATTTATAACACACTCATCATCATCGTCATAATCATAATCAGCAGTAGTAGTGGTGGCGATGATGATGATGATAATAGTAATAATGATGATAATGGAAGTGGTGGGAGCAACAGCAGCTGTAACAGCACTCATCTGTTTTTACCATTCAGTTATACAGGAAGGAATTCTGGCCGAACGGAGTGATTCCCTTAACTCCGCTTTTCCAAGAAATTGTTGGCATTTAAAAATGATATTTTTTATTTATTCCTTTATTATTTTTTTTTTATTTCATTTCTTTTTTATTATCAGCTCAGCCGCATCTTCGTTGCTGCTTTTTTTTCAACCCTTGGCCAATAATATTTTGAGGCTAAATTGAAGGGGTATAGGAGAAAGAAGTTAACTTTTGATACAGACCGAAAGAAAAATATACACAAGATAGAAAGGAAAAACTTGTGGATGATAAAATAACTTAGATAGGATGTTTGGCAAATTGTCAGCTGATTCGAGTTTGATATCAACAGCAGTAACAATAATATTATCAGTAACAACAGCAGCTACATAAATGTACAGACATATTTTTCGGTGCTTGCCGAAAGATTTGCTTTTACATGGTGCTTGAGAAGGCAACGCATAGAAAAAGCCCTCTACATCAGATCTACTTCAATGGTGGCAAAGCCTTGTAAGTGTCGAAGACCGCGTTTTTGGATTCGCTGTGTATATATACATCACAAGTAATAATCTCAATTGATTTTATTCGGGGTACATATTACTGTAACGTTTTTATTTCATTAGAACATTTAAATGCCAAAAAAAAAAAAAAAAAAGGTAGGAAGAGAGAAAAGAAAAGAAAGAAAACGACGATAGAATAAGTACTGGGCTTACAAAGAGTAAGTACTGGGCTTACAAAGAATAAGACCCGGGGTCGAGTTGCTCGATTAAAGGCGGTGCTCCAGCATGGCCGCAGTCAAATGACAAACAAGTAAAAGAGAGAGAGAACGAAAGATGGAGAAGGTGGTGGTGATGGGCCACACACCCCAAAATAAATGGGGGTGCTCAGCCACGCCCCGTGGTAATGACCATGATGACCTTGCGCGGTTAATTACTTGCAACTGGGGTCGATCTAATCGACTGACCTCCTCCCCCAAAATTTCGGGCCTTGTGCCTATAGTAGAAAAGGATATTTATAACAAGAAGGCAGAAACAATAAATCGACAAAGAGTCTGCATTGTGAGTAGCTGAAAGAGGAGTGGGTAGTATAATGTGAATTAACCAATAGTTTTAATTTTCGAAAAAGAAAACGAAAATAAGAAAAATAATGGTTAGATGCAAAAAAAAAAAGAAGAAGCAAACACATACAACACTGAATTTAAGAAAGGTGTTGAAAATGATGTAATTACATCACATAAAAATCCTTTATCGCGATCAGAGTCAAGAGATAATTAACCTTCTACTCTAATCTTGGCAGTTTAAGTAATTTGAAGTGATCGGGTTTTAGTGCAGACACTTGCTGTACGGCTAAAATGTCCGCTTCTTATTGCGTTATACTTTGGGTAAATTCTATAGACGGAAACTATGTGGAAGATCGTCGCAGAGGCTGTTACACAGGTGGTTTAACATCATCATCTGCACTTTTAGTGGAATTCTACCTGTTGCAAGCAACTGGCCCCGGTGTCTGGTCCGAACATAATTTCATCCTTTCCTCCCATCGGCTCCGAATGTCCTGCAGACCTTCCAATTAATAAATATAGTTTAACCGCCCCACCCCCGAAAATGGTGATGTAACAGGAGAATACACATGAAGGAAATAGAATTATATATATATATATATATATATATATATATATATATATATATATATATGAGCCATGTTGCATACGGATAGGTTTTCTTTTATAAGTGGACTCGCTGAGACAGAAGAGTCCCAGATCAATTCTGATCAAACATATTCGTGATCGAAATCGTTCCAGTCATGCTCGATCCACTTTTATGTTTCTACAACCAATGGTCTACATCATCCGGTGCATTCGTCAAAGTAAAGACGGTAGCTCAGAATGTCAAACATGATTTGAACTCAAAACGTATTGTGCTTATTTTATATACGACAATGTCAACTGTCTTCCATCGTTTCGAGAATGTGGGAACGATAAGATAAAATAAGCACTAACACCGAAAACCGATTTAATGATTGTGCTTTTCCCTAAAATATGTCCTTCATGCATACGTCAGAATTTAATAAATACGTAGGTTCCCTTTGACATCAGACATGGTTAAAAATCAACTGAAGACGGCATCAAATAAATCTCGGATGTTTAGGGCGTTTTATGTCATTACGTAGAAAGGATTGGTCGCTAGACACTAGATACGGTTTCATTTTTACTTCTAATTTAGAAGCTAATTAAGTCAGTGACATCACGAGAAATTAGAGGATTTTCTATCATTTTTTTCCTATTCTATTCCATTCTGTTACCGATTTCAGCCATTTTTGCCTTTTATCTTTCCAGGGTCGATATAATCAATTGTGACCATTTCCCCAAACATCTGCCCCCGTGCCTATGTTAGAAATGATTTGATAGTAATAAAATGTGCAGGTATTTGGAAAAATTTAGCAATGGTGCTTGTATAAAAAAAAACATAGATGGCAGCTTTAATTTACTAGATATTTTAAAACAAGCGGTTTTATACGAAAAACTGAGACGGTCTCAGAAGTGTAGAGTGATATAAAAAAGCTTATAAAAAAAGTTCTTTATTTTTTCTTTCTTTATATATTTTTTTGGCATGTGAATTAGACATAAGCTACTAACCTCGTTCCCCTTTGGGAGGCAAGCAGAGGTTGAGTAATAGACACATTTTACACTATGAAGACCAGTGTATTGTTTAGAATTGAACCGTTCGCTTCTATGGCCTGTTATTAATTACCTCAGAAGACGCAACACACGACCAGCTGGACTGTTCACTGCAGTCCTTTAAAAGAAGAGACAGAAAAGAGCGGATATGAATAGAAAGAGATGATAGATAGATAGATTGATAGACAGACAGATATGAAAGATAAATAGATAATCATTTTACGTCTGGTCTTATCTATATGAAGGCGCGTGGCCTAGCTGTTGGGTTCGCGATCGGTATGTCGAAGGTTCGATTCTCCGACGGGGCAGTGCGTTGCATCCTTTAGCAAAGTACTTCATTTCACGCTGTTTCCGTCCACTCAGCTAGAAATTAGTACCACCAGTAGATGGTGGAAATTGACATCCGTTCGGAAATACTACTACTACTACTACTATTACTCATGCTCTTAACATGTCTAGTGACATAAAATGAAAATTATACTGCAATATATATTTCAAACTAGTCACGATAAGCTCTGACCTACCTGTTGGCCTTTGGGCTCGTGACAGACTTATGATTAGATCGACACCAGTACGCAACTGGTACTTAATTTATCGACCTCGAAAGGATGAAAGGCAAAGTCGACCTCGGCGGAATCTGAAATCAAAAACGTAGCGGCAGACGAAATACCTATTTCTTTACTACCCACAAGGGGCTAAATACAGGGAGGACAAACAAGGACAGACAAACGGATTAAGTCGATTACATCGACCCCAGTACGTAACTGGTACTTAATTTATCGACCCCGAAAGGATGAAAGGCAAAGTCGACCTCGGCGGAATTTGAACTCAGAACGTAACGGCAGACGAAATACCGCTACGCATTTCGCCCGGCGTGCTAACGTTTCTGCCAGCTCGCTGCCTTTTTAATAAAATCATTATCAGATTCAATAAGATGTTTAATCTTTTCACTTTTGATATTTATTAAATTTCCAATTTTTGGATTTGTTCTATTGAGGTTTAGACAATTTTAGTTCGGGGATATAATCCAATTTTTTAATTGGGTCGAGGTAACAAATTGTTTAGTCTTAAAAAGTACCAAATTGCACCAAATTGTTTAGTCTTAGGTCAGCTTTGATTGAGACTACATATGATCAAAGGCATTTAACCAACCGTGACTATCCTATACCTTTCCCCCAGAAACGGTGCATCCAGGAGTCCATCATCTAGTATGTTCTTTTCTTGGGCGGTAAGTTTAGTTCACACCCACACATTTGTGTATGTACATGGGTAAATAGGGCATCTCTACAACTCCATCAGAGGTTGAGGACCCAAGCATACAACACACACACACACGTGTGTGTGTAACTATGCGGTGTTTGTATGAACGAGTTTGTTTAATCTGCGCATCCACAGTATACACTTCCATTTTCGTCTTCATATCTGTGGGAAGTGGTGGGGTCCACAGTGCGGGTTAATTTCATAAGCCTATTAAAATAATGTTCTCCCTTTTGCACCCTCTCACCGCTATGACTTGATTAAAATCCAGTATTTTCTTCTATTTTCAGTTGTCACGGTACAACGAATTTTAAAGACATACGGAATTTTAATAGTTTTCTAAGACACTTGATGAAAAATGCTGCCCACAATGTTATTTCTGTTAAGGGCCATTTGATATTTTCCTGAGAATAGCTATGGGAAAATTGTTAACTCAAAACACAGTTTCATAACCGCGCGGATTATATACAGTTCAGGCTATTTCAAAAGCAGTTGAACAGCATTCTCTCGGGAAAACATCAGTGAACAAAGACTTTTTAATGTAGTTTATTTCACTGCGAGATAGCTGTGTTGCCGGACGTATCTTTTGGGTTATCTTGGCATACATGTATAGCTGTTACTCGCAAGCGAGTATGGTTTAGTAGCAAGGACCACACGTTCACTTGTTTTAGCTTGCCTGTGTAGTCGCGAGCAGGCGTAGACCTAATATCTTCTCATTGTTGGCACAACGGAACATTGATGGGTGCGACAGCTGATAGGAATAGAGAACTAAGCCAGTAAATAGGCTGGTACTCAATTTCCGCTAAGAAGATTAGAGCAACGTGAACTAAAGTTCTTTGCTCAAAGACACAATGCACCAAGTCAAAACTTGAACGTACAATCTTATGATAACGAGACCAACTTCCTAACCATAGGGCCACACGCCTTCATACGCGTAAAAGATTATCTTACCGATGCAGTTTTTACATCAGTAAGATAACCTGAAGGAGATCTTGTTCTTCGATATATCACCCCCAAAAGTTGTTGAACCTTTATAAAAGTCAAGTGAAATCCACAAGATAATACTGTTCACAAATCTGAGACAGTACCAGTTCTCTACATACGGATAACTTAGATTTCGTAAAAAAACCTCCAACAAATTAAGGCTAGATTTCACAAATAAAACTTAACCTAATTAACCCATTATTTTGTTGTTTTTACATCCATCACCTACTTTTGGTCACCCCATTATCACCCCACTTTTCTTTAACGCCCCATCCACCCCTGGATCTTTCCACTGCCCCCAGGGGAACCACTGCACTACAACCTCTAGCCCACAGACGTAATCTCCCATCTCCTGGCTTTTCTACTGCTACTCTATCGGTCTATATTCCTGAGCATTAGTTGCACGCTAATATCCACCCAAGCTACCCGACATCCCTCCTTCTCCTCTCATCCCTATACGGTCTCCCCTTCCGTAACCCTCTCACTAATCACTGTCAACATTTCTCTCTGCACGGCAGGGTTAACCCGCTGGAATCGCATAGGTTTTTCCCTGTAGTAATTGACTTCAAATGTTCTAGGCCTGTGATTTTCAACCGGGGTCCATATGACTCTTGGGGTTACATATAAGATTTTGCTGTTAAAATTTGTGTCAGAAATTAGTTATTCTTGTACACTACACAAAATATTTTGATTTTTTTTACACAGTTCCTAATTATTATTTAGTTATAAAAATAAGATTTTTAAACATCGAATATATACGAGGGTCCATTTGAATAAAATAGGAATCAAAAAGCAAAAAATGGTTGAGAACCGCTGGTTTTAATCTGTACATCAAACATATCTGGGAAGGCCCTGCAATAGTCGTTGGCAGTGCCTCTCTCCCGTCATTCTGTGATGACTAAACCATATAACCATGTCATGTCATTTAGGTCAAGTCAGCTTTGCCCAAGATCCTCCTAAATATAGGCCTGTTAGGAAAAAGAAATACAGGCTACACGTTACTTAGTGTGTGTGTGTGTGTGTGTATGGAGAGAGAGAGAGAGAGAGAGAGAGAGAGAGAGAGAGAGAGAAAAGAAATGGGGAAAATGATGGAACTCACAAAATCGATGACCAGTGAACGTGTTATGAACTTTGCAAATACTTTCTCTTTCCTTCCATGATAACGACGATGATTATAATTGCTTCAAAGATAGTGTCGATCGTTTGACAGCACCTCATTGATCAGCAATAAATCACCAAAAAGTTTTTTGTTTTTTTATTTACGTAAAAAAGAAATGAAGCAATTTTTATATGTTCCCCTTCCTTACACACACACAAAGTGGATGAGCTAATAATTAAACGACTTATTTGGTGAAACAAACGTGTCAACCACTGCATTGTGAGATTATTTGTAATCACACGACGTTAAATGTAGCGTGATGCGTTTGGTTCGGCAAGCATTGTCTTGAAACACGAGAAAGCCCGTGTACATGTAGCAATCTGAACACTATCCGGAGCATACAGGTACGCAAGACATGACCGACTCTAGAATACAGTTTAACGATGAAAATTTCATAACACAATGGGATCCCAAATTTATTTAGGTTGGTTGTTTACTTAGAATATTTAAAAGAAAACACATTCTCAACATTATAAAGATATTGTAATACATTATAATTCCCATTATATTGACCAATTAGTTGTTTCAGTCACTGGACAACGGACCATTCTGGGGGTAATGCCTAAAAGGGTTTTAGTCGAACGTATCGACCCCAGTACAAAATTTAAAGTATGATATTTTATTGTTCTCTTTTCTAGTGTGTCCCCTACAAACGTCAGGCGGTTGTGAGACACACGCACATATACACAACGGATTCCTTTCAGTTTTTGTCCACCAGTTCCACTCACAAGATTTCGAGCAGCTTAGGTCCATACTAGGAGATACTTGCCTAAGATGCCATACAGTGGGACTGAACCCGGAAACATGATTAGGAAGTAAACCACTCAGCCACGCCTATTAATATATAACATAATACTTGAACATCAAAATTTCCACTCTGTTTCCCACTCCCTACAAGTATAAATTAGGCTCCGAATCCGTTTATACGATTTGCATAATTTAAACGATATATCACTTCCTAGTGCATTGCTCATACTCTATTTTTAAATTTTAATTAAAATTTCAGAGTTGCCCCACTTAGCTTTTCTTGGCCAGAATAGACAAGCAAAATAATGATTCTTTCGCACCATGGATGTAATGTAATGAACCAGTAAATCGTAACTAAAAGTTACGATTTACTGGTTCTTTACATTACGTATGTTAGCACCAATATTAATACTTTCGGTTCCATGCAGAGAGCGCCCAAAGGTAATTTTCCCTACTCTCTATACCATATTGTTTGACTGACAAAGAAAATCTAAACTCAGCCAACACCACTCACACTGGTTTGAAATTTTGACACAAGGCCAGCAATATGGGGGAGGAGATAAGTCGAATATATCAACTCCAGTGCTCCATTGGTACTTATTTTATCGATCCTGAAAAGATGAAAGGCAAAGTCGACCTCAGCGGAAGTCCAGCTCAGAACTCGCCCCATTGCCAACACCACTCATATTCTAAAGTGTATGTCTCTTGAATAAACATTAATAAATCAATTTGCTGTTGTAGTACAGCCCCAGGGCAGCTGGATCGAACAGGCCTATGAGCAAGGGCGGAAACCCAGCATCCTTTGTTTTAAAGACATGTATTTAGGACTATAATACATGTGCCCTTTCCTTTTATTTTTGAAGACGTTAGGGCGTAATTTGAGAGAGATAGAGAGAGATAGAGAGAGAGAGATCTGGTTGATATTACTAGAAGGTCGAGAGATCACGTAGAGATTCCCCTTCGTCAGTTTACTCAATAATAGATATAAATGTAATGGTATAGTACAAACATTGAAATATTCAATACTTCGATAAACATCGCATGATAAACAGGATAATAATGATGAAGGGCAACGATGTTGGCGAGGATACTGACAATGATGAAGACGATGGCAATGATAATGACTATGAGGATGACACGTCCATATGTTACTTTTATTGATTTTGATGGAAACAGGAAGTGTAGTTATCGTTCTAAAAAAACAAGAACTCAACCAGATAAAAAGATAAAATTTAAAACGTATTAATAATAACAGTGATAATTTAGGCACCAAACCACACACGTTTTTTTAAGGTCGAGATAAGTCGATTACACTGACCCCAGTGCTTAAGTTGTACTTAATTTTATCAAGTGAGGAAGAAAAGCAAATACAGTCTCGATACGATTTGAACTAAATACCGCAAGGTACTTCGTTTACCAGCCAACCCAATCTATCAGCTTCTTACTACTACTACTACTACTATAATAATAATAATGATAATAATTATTATTATTATTTCTACTATAGACATATGGCTTGAAATATTTGTGGGGTGGAGGCTTGTCATGACATCGACCCGAGTACAACAATTCATCGACGTCGTAGGAAAGAAATGCAAAGTTGACTTCTGCGGAAATTGAACTCAGAACGTAAAGATCCGGAAGATATGGCACTAAGCATTTTTGTCCGACGCGCTAACGATTCTGCCAGTTCAATTTTTCGGCTAATTTAAGGTCGGTACCATCGACTCCAGGACTTCACTGGTACTTTATTTACAGATTGTAGTGAGAGGAAAGATATGACAAAGTTCAACTCGGTAGGAATTTGAACTCGGAACCGAAATAAATACTGCAATGCATTTTGTTCTAACGATTCTGCCAATAATAATGTGACAGAAACGAAAAACCAAGTATCAGTATAATGTCTCATGGTTTGAGAATTCTTTCTGGTAAAAAGGAAATAGTATGACGAGAAGATTAATCTGAGATGTAGATTACTCAGTCCCTCGTGATATAGGACCATGTTTGCCATTTAATAATTAGTTAAAAGGAAGCTAAACAGCTAGTTAATTGCATAAATTATATAATTACTATAATATATATATGCTTATATATAATTCGTTTCGTAAACGGAAGGAAAAATACTTAATATTTTTAGTATTCAGCTGATATCATTTCACAGCTGATATCGAAGTTTCACAGGCTGACGAAATGTGAAGAAATGTGCATCATATGAAATTCCCAAGAGCAAGAATAGAGAAATAGAGGTATATAAAAGATTAAACACTGCCTCTGTTTATCTGTCTACGCAAGCATACACACAACGATATTTTGGCACTAAAGTACAGTTTTTCGGTTCCAAGTCAGATACTGTGTCTTTTATTGTTAGGATCACTAGAGTTGTTTAACTCAATTGTATTCAAATAGACATATTACCAAGCCTCATACCCTACACAATTATCAGTCAAAACTTTTTGTACCCCTCTCTTTATTAATGGTTTCCAATTTCGGCACAAGGCCAGTAAGTTCGGGGTAGGGGTAAGCCGATTGCATCGACCCCATTGCTCAACTGGTATTTATTTTATCGACTTAGAAGGTTAAAAGGGAAAGTCGACCTCGGCGGAATTTGAACTCAGTGCATAAAGATGGGGGAAGTGCCACTAAGCATTTTGCCCGATGTCCTCATGGTTCTGCCAGCTTGCCGCCTTCCTTCTATTAGACAAAATAGAGTTCTTATCCGCTCATCCGTACAATTCCTTTTTCTTCATCATAGTGTTGGATAAGTTTTAAAATAAATTTAAAATCATCTTAATTTTATTAAACATGGCAATTTGTCCACCACTTTTCAACCTTTCACAGGTTTAACTCGTTAAAGACTTGTTTAGTTGCCTTTTTTTGAGCGCAGATGAGTGAGAGAGTAAGTATTTGCTTTGTGTCGAGAAGTTATTCGTGGCAAAAGCTGGCATCCCTTCTAGCTGAATCAGTAGATACCTTAAATTAGTGGTTCTCAGCATTCCCTTCCACTGAAAAGCATTTTACAAACGCCTTGACCCTATGTTTTGCAATCCCCCGCCCCGCAAATAGAAGCTGATTTATGCAGTTTCTATCTCCGTTTAGTTATTTGCGTGATTTAATGCAACCAACATCAATTTTATAAGAGACTTATCAAAGATGAAGGGGTCTTATATAACAAATTTGTTTTGGACTTTGGCGCATCATGTCCTATTTCTGCTCACTAATGATACAATCTCATATGCAATTCAGTTTATATCGTTTCTAAGAATAATTACGACCTGTCTAAACATTCAGCGTCCGTTATAGAGCTTCCATGACATTTTTAGAACTTTTCAATCTCAGTCACAACGACTGAGATTGAAAAGATCCACATTTTCTGCTATCTAGGGGACGTTACTTCCTAAGTCTAAAACCAATGTCTTATGCTTCAAAACTGTATGAAAGATATTTAGGACAATTGGTTTTACCAGCGATAGTGTCACAGTGTTGCCAAGCAATCACAGTAAGCGATGGGCATTTGTTACATACTCGGCGGCCTTCACTATAATTCTTTTAATTTTGACAAAAATCCAGCAATTTTAGAACAGGGTTAAGTCAATTACATCAACCCCAGCGCTCAATGAGTATTTAATTTCATCGACCCGAAAGGGGGAAAAGCAAAATCGACTTCGGCGGAATTTGAACTTAGCGCCATTTCTTCCAGCTTCATGTCCTAAGTATTTTGTCTAGGGTGCTAACGATTATACAAGTACGACAACTTGCATTATAGTAAAAAGGTATATGTATGTATTACCTTTGACAAAACGACTGGAATACTTTTCATTGATCCCGCCGAAAGAGATCAGAATAAAACGACTTAATTCACGACTGAATTTCGGCTTAAAATTGAATTTCACCTCTTTGATTTCATGTCACCGGAAAACGTGTGTAAAGCACACCATTGCATTTCCCTAGTTCTGAGAACGTGTGCTTATGGAAGACATTATCGGTGGCATCTCAGCAGCTGCATTTACCAATTTGTATGTATACACACACACACATATATATATATATTATATATATATATATATATATATATATATAGACACACGCATAGACGCACACACGTGTGTGTATATATATAATAGAAATAGGTTTCAAAGAGAAGACACTACACGTGGTATAAATAGGGGAAAAGAAAAGAGAAAATGCACATTGAATATAAAAAAAAATAAAGGCTTCTTTATAAAAAGTAACGATATATATAAATACAATTAGATGAACTGAGGTAGAATTGAGAGGTATAAAAGTCATTATTATGAATTGTTAAAGACTATAATTGTGTCTATATGTATAGACACACATATTGACACCACACACACCCAGACATATGACACCTACACACACATATCCTCTTTTATATTTGCAGAATTAAGTAGAGGAAAAGGAAGAATTTCGTGATATCACATTAAATATAGAGTAGATTCGTAAGTTCTTTTTATTTATCTAATGAAAACAACCGAATACGAAGCTGAAGTCGATGTGACTGACTTGTTAGTGTGGAAGAATTAGAATGTGAAAGAAAATCAGCTGTGTGGGGTGTTATAGTAGAAGCCTGTGATTTTCTGGGGAAAGTAGCATGACATACCACACGGCTTTCAAAAGAATCCCATGTAATATATATATATATATATATATATATATAAACAAACTTTTTATTTCCAGTTTTCTCTGTTATAATATGAAACAGCACGGCCAGGGACCATAAAGTTTAGTATAAAACAAATAGAGAACAGGACATTTTTTTTGAGGAAGAAAAACAAAAAAATACTAATAAATAAAATTTAAAAAATCATTTGTTCATAAACAATATTAGGAGTTTGAAATTACAACCCAAATTGCTAAATCTATATACATATTCAAGGGTTATAGCCACAGAGTTGCTATAGATCAATGCTTTACAAGCTGGCTGAGTGGTAGGAAGTTGCAGGCGTGGCTGTCTGGTAATAAGTTTGCTTCCCAACCACATGGAACTGAGTTCAGTCCCACTGCGTGGCATCTTGGGCAAATGTCTTCTACTATAAACTTGAGTCGGCCAAAGCCATGTTAGTGGGTTTAGTAGACGGAAACTGAGAAAAAAGCTCGTCGTGTGTGTGTGGCAGAGTGTGTTCCCGCCACCACTTTATGGATATTATCTATTCTTTGTGAAAGTGACGAGCTCATTAACACGCCGGGCAAAGAGCTTAGCGGTATTTCTTCTGTCTTCATGTTCTGAGCTCAAATTCCTTCGACTTTGCTTTTCATCTTTTCGGCGTCGATGATAGTACCAGTCGAGTACTGGGGTCAATGTAACTGACTATCCCTTCCCCCTAAAAATCCAGGCCTTGTGTCTATAGTAGAAAGGATAAGTGATTCTTTGTATAGGCAAGAAGTTGCAATTGGCTGTCCCGAGAGAGAGGGCGAGGATGTTTGAGCTTGTAAGTTCCTATCTTTACCGACAACATTGCCACAGCGACGAAAGTACGACATATGACTGGAAGGATTTTTCTATGTAAACGTTCGTATCTTTACTAGCATTGCTTTGGTCCAGTCTATTTAATCGTTGAGGGAAGTACAACTTACCGCTGTGACGAAATAAGAGCGTTGTAAAAACGATATGTGTCAAGCTGGTATGGTAAAACCAAGCTTATTTCCAATGTTGTTTCATACACAATGACTTGGACCGACAATGTTTCATTGACACATTTGTTAAGAGAGGAAAATATAAGCCTTTTTGGCTCTCTTCACGCTTTAGAGGCAGTGAAGTTAATTTCTAAGCCATCTTCCAACTACAAGCCTACATCAATCTATATTTCATTCAAATCTTTCCTTTCGACATCCATTATGTAGCTCATTTCTTTTTGTTTTATTTATTTATAATGAGAAGGAAGGTGATATTTATATTTGGGAATTGTTTTGCAAGGCATCTGGAGCCAATTAGACGGCCCCTTTCTTAAACTCACTCTCACCCACCCAACAAAAAAATAGAAATACGATACTTGAGGATGTTGTTTGGGAATATTCAAGATAAAGAAGTTGGAATAAAGCATTCTCTTGAGTAAGCCTTGTAAGGCATAATATATCGTTAAATGTGTGTGTGTGTGTGTGTGAAGAGGGGGGTGGGGTGGAAAATGCCCCAGCATGGTCACTGCCCTCATCTAAAACCAGTAAAAGATAAATATACATACATAAATATAAGCGTTAACATGAGATCTTAAATATAGGGTGTAGCTTGATTTCATTTCAGCTGTTATTTCTAGCAAGTCAATCAACCGCGCGGGGTTTCCTTTATTTGTTGTAAAACCCCGGGTTCGATCAGTGTCGTTGATGATGGAAAGCATTCAAATTGGGCCCACCCCGCCTTCAAATTCTGCATTATACAATAGTCATTTCCTTTTCCAAACGTTAGAGTGTAATTTGAGGGAGTGGTGCGACTTCTATTTCTAGAATTTCGAAGAACAGCAGAGACTTCCTCAGTGGTGTATGTAAACAAATTAAAGGGAACAACTATACAGAGAGAGAGAGAGAGAGAGAGAGAAAGAGAGAGAGTGTGTGCTTTTACACATGAGGTTACCAAAACATAGATATTGTTTGTTACTTAGCGTGTACAACTTGCTCGTCTAAGTAACCCCACTTATACACATACGAGCAAATGAGTGTTTATATATATTTGTATGTGTCTAAGTGTACATAAGAGTGTAGGAAAATGTATATACTTATGTTTGTTTACATGTCTTTATATACAATGTATGTATACAGTGAGCGTGCGTATGTGCGGGGTACATATCTGTTCTTGACATCAAATCAATCCACAGTGATGACATGAGGGTCGATTTGTAATTGGTTTAGTTTATTAAGAAAAGCAATGCACTGACATATTTCCTTAACATACACACAGCAAGGAACAGATGCATGGTTCGAGTACCAACAGAGCCAAGGTATTTTGTTGTAAATAGTACTTAAAGGTTATATATATATTTAATTAAAACTTATCTGTTAATTTATCTAATACTCTAAGAGGAAGAATGGATAACTTCATGACACTTTCCAGAGTCTCCGTGATAAGTGGGATGATGGCTGGGACTTACCCTCAGAGGAGAGATCAACCTCAAAACCTTTGGATATAATGGGCTCCGCTAAAAAGTAAGAACCAGATGTTGGCAGTAAAATGGGCGACGGATTGAAATCACCGTGTACGTCCCAAGAACAAAAGTAGTCTGGACGGGCTTCTGTAATTTCTGTCAACATAATTTTACTAACAAGGCTTTGGTCAACCCGAACTTATAGAAGACCTTTTTCAAGCACCGAGCAGTGAGAACTTCTCAACCATACAATCATGTCTGGTATATATGTTCTGTGTATGTGCGTGATGATATGTGTATACGCGTGTCTTTAAGCCAGTGCTTCATGTGTGCCTTTAAACCAGTGTTCCGCAACCTTTTTTCAATTGCGGCACACACATTCTTTCCAAATGTCGGCGGCGCACCTGAACTAAAAATATGGCTAAAAGTATAGGGGGAAAAAATGGTAATACTTAAATACAGAGGCATCTTAACGGTACTACTTAAATACAGGTGTTACGTACAAAACATTTTCAATGTACGCTGTGTGGACGTGTAATGACACCCTAGCCCTAAAACTAACCCTAAAAACTAAGTCTCTTTCATATCGTTACGTAGATGCATCGGGACCTCTGCATTTAAGTAGTGCCAAAAAAAAAAATTGTATTCAGTATCGTCTCGTGGCACACCAGTGTGCCGGGGAATACTGGTTGCGGAGCACTGATTTAAGCGTGTATCATTGTCAGTGCATATATAGATAGGTAGGGGTGTGCGAGAATGCAAGCTGACAAGTGTATGTGGTTTGAACTACCTGTTATTTGAGTTTACGAGTTGAAATTGGCTGCAAATAGCTCGTTACATTTTTGGGGCCATAACAATTGTCTTCATACATAGAACAGTCTGAAATAGGGAGCGGATTATCTTTCGTTCAACTGAATGGTGCAAAACTGTTTTCTTATCTTCATTCTATACAACGGGTGCTAAGTTCTGAAATTCCTTTCGGTGCTTAGAAAGCATTCACGCGTGTGTTGTGTGAATTTAATTTATCCGTTTTTGTAGGAAATCCTTAGAATGAGTTTAATTTTCTAGTTATCAAAAAGGGAGGGCGAGAGAGAAAGAGAGAGGTTCATTTAGCCATGTAATTCAAGCTTAAAAGCAACTCCTAAAAAGTACTGCAAACAGAATATTTAATGCAACAATTTATTTTTTTGGGCGGCTTCACGTCTGGATTTCGTAAGTTACATACAAACTGAGAATATTGAATGTTAGAAATAACATTATTTTGTTTAAATCTAGTGTCCTGTAAAGATATGGCTATCATATATTGTAATAAATAAATAAAAAGAAAGGATTTCTGATAAAGGTACACGGCAATATGCATTATGTCAGAGAAGTCGATTACATCGACCCCAGTTCTTCACAAGTACCTATGTTATTGATCTATGCGTAGGTGGAAAGGGACCTAATTGACTCAGTGGTGTGAACTGAACTCGGAAAAAGTAGTGGAACAAACATTTTGGTCGGGTTTTTCGAAAAAATATTTACTTGTATTCTATTAATGTTCTGAGTTCGAATTTCGTCACGGTCCACTTAACCCATCTTATTTTTAACCTCTATAAGTTATGTCTGAAATTTGGGAAACACAAAACCAAAGAGAAATTAGTTAGAGGGATTGGACAGCCTTTCCTGTTTTGGGGTGATAGACCGAATCCTTCATCTGGTTTAATACCTTAGCATCCTTGGGTGTAATTTAGTGGAGTCTATTCTGTTGCAGCTATTCGGATCAAGTCTTCAGTTTAAGGAAGACACTGAGCCCTTTCCCACATTAGTCTGCAAGGACCTCACAGGCGTTACCTTTTCTCCCCTGTTTAAACTACACAAAATATATCGAACGTGTACTCGTCATTTTAGTAGTTACACTGATTAAAAGGTTATGTAAATCTCCTCCTCACCCCCTACCGTGTTTATGTGCCTTGTACTTTTGTAAGAATCATATTTTGCCACGAAAGACAAAACAAAACGACAATTCTAACAATACAACATACATTGTATTGAATTTCTCACCATTATAACACACATATCAATACAAGTCACGTGTATATTTAACAACAAAAAGTTGGCACTTTATGTATGTATGTATGTATATATATATATATATGAAATAAGCATAACTCCTGGAAACTAAATGAAAATAAAAATAAAATAGTAATTATAACTGTTTAGAAACATTTAAATATGAACGTACATGTATAATCTTAATATCTGATACACACATACACAAAAGCTTACATATATACAATAAAACCAGATACACGAATCTGTTGCAGTATGATGTGAAAATTAGAAAAAATAAAACCTCCCAACAAACACAGTTATAGTACCCTGCACTAATACTACTAATAGTGCGTGCATAATATATATATATATATGGGTGCGATAAATACTGACCTCCAGGGCTTTTCGATTCGCAGCAACAACAACAACACGTCATTTCTTCGTTTTTTTGTTGTTTGTTTTTTTTTAAAAATAGAAATTGAATAAAATAATATTAATAATAAATCCTTGAAAAATCTTGTGAAACGTTACTCCAAGACAGGTGCAGGTTTAAGGCAGAGTAAAAGTAAGTCCAGCGGGGAAAGATAAGCGATACTTTTGCTACAGAACCAGCTGGTTTGATGTTTATGGGAAGGGGATCTCACCGTCTGCCTGTCTGTCTGTCTGTCTAGCAGGCTGGCAGACGAGACTAGCTAACTTCACAAGACTATAAGGGGTGTGTAAGTTGGTTTGGATTAAACGTCTCGTTTTCCTTTTCCTATATTTTTTTTTCTTTCTTTCTATTCCCAGGCAGAATGATAGCAGTCGTCGTAGTAATAGTGGCAGTGGAAAATTTGTGTGAAGAAATGGGGGTTGGTGTTTCAAAATTGTCCTTTACACCCTACAAAACGCCTTAAAAAAGGCAGCCCAATTAGATCGAAGTCCACTTCCTTTTAATAATGAATGAAAGAAAAGTTTTGTTGCCAACTTTTTAGAAACGAGACGCTGTGTGAGTGGGGGGCTTAGCAAGCATTGATGGTTGAGTGCCGGATAGGTAGTGGTTGTTTAGAGGGTAGTAGAGGTTTTGTGCTTGTTCAAATGGCGGGTGGGGGCCCTTCTACAGCGATAGTGATAGAAATAAATGCAGCTCTCGAAAAAACAGAAAGTTGTAGCTATTTTCTCTTTCTTTCTCTCTCTCTCGCCCTTCCTCTCTCTCTCTCTCTCTCCTCTCTCTCTCTCTCTTTGTCTATTTCTCCCCTGTCTCAGAAAATTCACAAGAACTAACGTCACAGTAATAAAGTAACAGTGCCTGATTTTAAGTGTGGTACAACCATCCCGGTTGATCACTTGTTAGCTTGTCATATATGGTGACGGCGGTACGGTTGGGAGACGGGTGTGAAACTCACTCCCACCTCTTTCTCGTTCTTCTCTTTCAGCAACCAACAACAACAACAACTACTACTACTACTATCTCACCACAGCTACCGCAACAATGATCACTGGCAACTAGCACAGCTCTAATTCTCACCACCGCAAACAACAACTACCACCAGTAGTTCTGCTATTATCTTCAATTACCACCACAACCACCACCACCACAACTTGGTCACAACTCAAAACTAGCACTCCTATTAACACCAATATACATCCCCCATCACCGCCGCCGCCGCCGCCATCACCACCACCAGAAACAACATCCTCTACCACTATACCAGTCATTATCACAACAACCAACCAATATCATCTTTACCAAATGTACCAATTTCCAACCCCCAACTCCACCGCCACTACCGCCACACCTATCATCGTTACGCTACGTCTGTTATTAATTTCCACTACCAAAAGAACTATACTTTCGAAATCTGTTCTACCACCAAAGTACATGGTACCATCGTCTGCATGTCTGCTTTTGTTGTTGTTGTTGCTGCTGATATTGTTGGTATTATATAACTCCATGTCAAACATGATCCGGCGGATCTACAATGAAAGCTGTTCCAACCGTGACCATTTCTCCACACACACACACACACACAAAGGTTATTACCAGTTTATATATGCTTGGTGCAATAGCTATCTTTCGGGTTCGAATCTGGTAATAACCTGTAATCATACACATTGTTGGCTTAGCTCTGCCACCCACGAGCGTAGCTAGAGTGTATACCGCCCGGTGCGGGCCTTCCCCACTGATCCCACGAAAAGCACATATTGCCTACAGCAGACCCAAAAGTGCCGCCCGGGTCGAAAAGCCCCTCCCTCCCCCTAGCTACGCTAGTGTTACCACCCCGTAACACATACAAGCATACATACATACATACATACATACATACATACATACATACATACATTACATTACATTACATTACATTACATTACATTTCTCGCTCCTTCTCTCTAATTTGTCCTCTTGATCCACTCTCAAGCCATCTGGCCGTACTTCCTTCGTCCCACTCTCTTACTATCTTCCCCCACTCTCTTACCCTCTATCCATTCCAGACCCTCACCCCCGCTTCTTTCTGCTTATTTTCCTCTCTTTATCTGTTTTACATATTGGTAGTATGTACGTACGCTGGCATGGATGTGTTTGTGCAGGGAACCTACCTCTAGATGTACGGATGCAGGTATGAATTGGTGTACTTATGTGTGTGTGTGTGTGTGTGTGTGTGCGTGTGTGTGTGTGTGTGTGCGTGTAGATACTTATGTTTCTATTTATGTACATACGTATTGGCATAAAAATGTTTGTATGCGTATATGTACGTGTATATGTGCTTTCGTATATTTACTTAATCTTATAAAAACAAATGTTGCTCTAAATCCAGCCTCTGCTTATCAACTAAATTCAAACTACGTCCGTAATCATTAAACAGCTCTATTTCCAACATTTCCTCAGTGGTTCAGAAAATATCGGGAGACCTATGCTTCACTGAAAAGGTCTGAGTTACACCAAAATATGTCTTGAGTTGTCTCCCATACCCACCAAAAGCTATGGGAAATAACTCATTAATTTATATAGTTTTATTTTTTCCCCCCTAACTGTATAACGATTCCTAGATAGGTTTTGAATAATCTCACTCATTGTCTCATCGGTGCTTCTTCAGTGTGCGGTCTACTGCAGTATCTGTAGTCTACACTGTGAAATGACCTGATATGGATTAGGGTTTAGGGTTAAGGTTAGGTTAGGGTTTAGGGTTTAGGGTTAAGTTTGAAGATAGGGTAGGGTTTAGGATGATTGGGGTTAGGGTTAGGGTTAGGGTTATAGCATAAAAAGGCGGCGAGCTGGCAGAAACGTTAGCACGCCGGGCGAAATGCTTAGCAGTATTTCGTCTGCGTTACGTTGTGAGTTCAAATTCCGCCGAGGTCGACTTTGCCTTTCATCCTTTCGGGGTCGATAAATTAAGTACCAGTTACGCACTGGGTTCGATGTAATCGACTTAATACCTATGTCTGTCCTTGTTTTTCCCCTCTGTGTTTAGCCCCTTGTGGGTAATAAAGAAATAGGTTAGGGTTATAGCATATAGCATTTAGAGTTTAAGATTAGGTTTAGGGTTTAGGTTCAGATTTAGGGTTTACAGTTAAGGTTAGACTGCACGCTAATGTGTAAATGAACAGATAAACCGCAAGCAAAAGTGGAACCGTCTCATCAACCACTCTAGCAAGCTGCATATACTCCCTGCCCATAAAACACCTGACACATGGTCTTCTTAACACCACCGTCACTTTATTTAACTTTGTAGACCCTGCACTTAGCACTTCGCTCGATTCGTACATCCTAAGAGTACAATTATCTGGAAACCCCGAAAAGTTTTAACCGCGAAGATTGACCAGTCTGGAGAGTAGGAAAAGGACAACCACAGACTCTGAGTACTGGCACTTCTTTTCCTCCAACTACCGTTATTTATATACACTACCGTCAGAAATTAATTAGCACCCTTGATTTGCTCTTCACTCAAGGTATGTGCTGTCACCTAGTGGCCATATCTCGAACTATTGCTTTGTTGCGAGTTCACTGTTGCGCAGAACGATGACGTAACTTTGTTTGCAGAGCAGTTTGAGAGTCTACAGCCTTATGATGTTGACATAGCAGTGCAACAACTTGGAGTGCGGATGCAGACAAATCTTCCTTTGTTTAATAGATATAGGTAGCGCCTCGCAAGGACCGAAATCACACCATACTAAGTTTTCTCATCGCGTAAGACGTTTTGAACAGCTCATAGGTTAATTGATTTAACCTATTTAATGTAGAAATTTGAGAAGTGCTAATTAATTTCTGACGTAAGTGTATTTATGTATTTATATTCCTGAATATGACCTTAAGTTACATCTAGTAGTGAGAGTTCCATGGTTTTGAGGAGAATGTAACCACCTCTTATCCACTATTGGTCCCAGGTCTACTCTGACCCGGAGTAATAGCACCTGTCAGGTGCTACTATTGCGATGGGTTAAATACCTATTTCTTTACTACCCACAAGGGGCTAAACACAGAGGCGGCGAACAAGGACAGACAAAAGGATTAAGTCGATTATATCGACCCCAGTGCGTAACTGGTACTTAATTTATTGACTCCGGAAGGATGAAAGGCAAAATCGACCTCGGCGGAATTTGAACTCAGAACGTAACGGCAGACGAAATACCGCTCAGCATTTCGCCCGGCGTGCTAACGATTCTGCCAGCTCGCCGCCCTAGATGGGTTAAATACCATGCATGTAACCACTCGATGCAAAGTATGTTGAAATCATGAGATACAGCATGGTGGATGTGAACTGTTTCGGAAGATGAACTTATTAAGTCAATGGTGAATATTACAAGACGCTGTGCGGATGTAAAGACAACAAACTATCAACAGCCAGGATCAACCACAGCAGTTAGCGTGGAGGCGCAATGGCCTAGTGGTTAGGGCAGCAGACTCGTGGTCGTATGAACGCGGTTTCGATTCCCAGACCGGGCATTGTGACTGTTTATTGAGCATAAACACCTAAGCTCCACGAGGCCAGGCAATCATGTTTCGTCAATTGAGTAGGAGGACATCATGTGCGGAAAGTTGCACTGGTCTGGGTAAGTCGTCCTTCAAGATTGTTTCATTTATATTGCTATTTGTGAATAGTGGTGTCCTTGGTTGCAGATTTACAACGGAAACATTACATTGTTGGGTAAATCTGTATTGAATGACGTTATCGTTCAATGCATTTCAAAGGAGCAGGGATGACTCGGTGCAGAACAAATATATCTTGAGACCGTGTTCGAAAAGCAGCAGTTTATATTTCGGTTTTCTTTAAATGCGTCTTCAATATATATCGACAAAAGATGTGCATGCACGCACGCACACACACACACACACACACACACACCTACGCGCGCGCACGACTGGCTTTCACAAAATTTTCCGTCTACCAAATTCCACTCATAAGATATTTGTTAATCCGTATCTCAGATATATAAAAGGAGACTCTTGCTTAAGCTACCGTTCGGCAAGGTCGAGTCACACAATTCGACACTGCCTGCCTGCCTCACCCCACACTTTCCCCCCCCCTCTCTCTCTCTCTCTCTCTCTCTCTCGCTCACTCTCTTTCTCTGTCTTCCTTGGATTCTTAACTCTCACTCACGCTCATTCTAAACTACTTTCTCATCTTCTACAGTTCTCGGCCTGCCTGTCTCTAGATGCTGCAATCACCCTATTTCCTCGTCTGTCTGAACGAAACCAAACCAAATTTGATACTTGAAACTAATCTCACCCTGTTTCGTGAAAAGACTGTGGGACACTGATGGAAGAAAATTGGTGATGGTGATGGTGGTAATGGTGATGGCGGTGGTTGCAGTGCCACTGATGTTGCTTAACACCTGATTACGCAAACTTGACATTCCAGTCGTGACGATCACGTATCTTTTTTCAAATGTATAGGGAACCCAGGACCGTATTTTCTGACATGTTGATGTCTTAAGAGAATTGGTTTGCATGTATGGGAATGTGGTTGCTATTTCTAGCATGCTAAGTGTAGCATGCTAAGTAAAGACCCTCTCGTTGGTTTGATGGTGGTGGTGGTGGTGGAGGTAGTGGTGGCGGTGACGGAAAGTAATGCTTTTAATGATGATGGTGACGGTGGTGTTAATAACTAAACTACACGGCTACGATTAGACAGTGTAGAGAGCGTGGGAGATTTATCTAACAGGTCATTATATGATCTTTCAAACACCAGCCGTCCTCACCACCACCACCACCACTACCACCACCATCATTACCATCAGCAGCAGCAGAAGCAACAGCAGCAACCACCACCACCACCACCACTGTCATTACAACTGTTACCACCACCGCTGTCATCATCATCATCATCATCATCATCACTACAGCCACCTCCCATCTTCTTCACTGCTCTCACCTACTCACCCAA